>NC_081180.1:184092382-184278980 GCF_029867415.1 Vicia villosa
CGTCACGTTTCATCGTAGCCCTTTTTCCCGAAAATTACCAATTTCCAACTTTGTAAATACTCCATGGAATCAAGCATTTGGCTGATTACCATTCCATATATAATAATTTGAGCCTTGTGCTTTTCCTTTGCAATCTAGTCTTATTCAGTTTCTTGAAATGCATTTTAAATTTAAACAGTCACTTTCTTGAAACAAATGTTTTCATAAAATAAAATGAATTTACTTGCAAAAATAAAGGTGAAATTTCTTTCTGAGGTTTACAAACAGTAGGAAGAATGCAAACAGTTGCTCCAAGAACGGTTGAGACTCCGGGAACCAAGATTTCCCCATGAGGTCGCTTTGCGAACATCTCCCGATGACGGATCTTCACTTCAATTCATATCATTTACTTCGGACAGCGGACAACTGGTAGCCAGATGTTCCAAACAGAGTTCGAACTACAAGAAGAAGACATCTTCTGATCAACAAGAATTCAAGTCGTATCATTAGGATTTTATATCCGCGACAATTCTATTCACATTCACTTTGCATTTTATAATTGTCATAATATTCATGCATACATTACATCACAACTGCATAGTCAAATTAGGCTTTTAATCATGAGAATGCCCGAGTCATGAGGGCATGAACTCAAGTTTCCCCTGCAAGTCCTGGAGAAACTTTTTCCTTCAAGACAACGATCCATGTAGAGAGATTTCCCCAAGCAAGTCAATAGATGGTAGTCTCCCTCAAAGAGATAGTTTGTTCACTTTTGGAATCCCTCAACTGAGAATATCCTGCAGAGCAACGCTCGACAATCTTCATCAGATAAGATAGTCTGCTTCGCATTTTGGACTTCCCCAAAAGTTTGGCATTTCCCCAACAAGGTCGAGAGGTGCCACTTCTTGTCAAAGAATAATCCAGAATCTCCCAGCAGATCGACAGTGATTCCCCAACAGAATCAGTGAATGGTAGTCTTCATCCAGAAGATAGTTCATGATCCCCAGCGGAGTCAACAAATGGTAGTCTTTCCCCAAGGAAAGACAGTTTGTCTGTTAAATACTCAAGAGATCGACAAATGGTAGTTTCTTCAAACAGTTTGTCTGTTTCAGGGATGTTTAGTTCCCCACAGAGTCAATAAATGGTAGTTTTCCCCTTAAGAAAACAGTTTGTTGATTCCCCAGGCACCAATCGACGAATGGTAGTTTTCACCCCGAAAACAGTTTGTCCGCCTTCAAACAAAGTCATTAGCCCCTCAAAAAGCATAGGCCCATATGACAATCTTTCAAAGATGCCAGGTCAAAAGGGAAGATGGCGAAGTTTCTTTATTTACCGTCAAATGGTATCTCATCTCCAAGTGCTGATGAGAAGTTTGATGAGGAAACAAACCCTCAAAGTTTCTTTATTTACCGTCAAATGGTATCTCATCTCCAAGTGCTGATGAGAAGTTTGATGAGGAAACAAACCCTTGAAATTTCTTTATTTACCGTCAAATGGTATCTCATCTCCAAGTGCTGATGAGAAGTTTGATGAGGAAACAAATCTTTGAAGTTTCTTTATTTACCATCAAATGGTATCTCATCTCCAAGTGCTGATGAGAAGTTTGGTGAGGAAACAAACCCTCAAAGTTTCTTTATTTACCGTCAAATGGTATCTCATCTCCAAGTGCTGATGAGAAGTTTGATGAGGAAACAAACCCTCAAAGTTTCTTTATTTACCGTCAAATGGTATCTCATCTCCAAGTGCTGATGAGAAGTTTGATGAGGAAACAAATCCTTGAAGTTTCTTTATTTACCGTCAAATGGTATCTCATCTCCAGGTGCTGATGAGAAGTTTGATGAGGAAACAAACCCTCAAAGTTTCTTTATTTACCGTCAAATGGTATCTTACCTCCAAGTGCTGGTAAGAAGTTTGACGAGGAAACAAACCTTTGGAAATTTTCTCTTTATCTGAGATATTGTCCAAACGCAACTAAGACCAGTTCTGAGATTTGGACATCCGGAACAAGAGGAGGTTGTTTACCTTTTTCTAAGTATCAACACTTAGTTAAAGAAGATGGATTGCGCATCCTATATTGCCATCCATTCACCAGAATCCACATCAAGTATTTCTGCAGGAGTTTGTCTCCTCATTCCCCGCCAAGTGCGACAACAGGATCAAATCATGCAAAGATTTTATCAATTACAACATCTCAGGAGCGCCCAAAATTCGGGCATTCTTTGATATTTAAGTCTCTTTTACGCAGGAGAGATCGAGATCTCAATCTCTCTCCCTCCAGATAAAAGAAACTTAAATAGGGGCATCTGTCATACCCTAATTTTTGACCCCCCTGAGATGACATATCTTCAGGATTTTTCATCAGGTCAAGACAAGTACCCAGAGCAGTCATTTCTCCATCTGGTACCTAATCAAGGATGCTCAAAGACAAGAAAGCTCAGGCAAAGGATCAATCAATACAAAGACTAGTCTCTAATACAATCATGGGGCTCAAAAACTTCACTTTTCTCATCTATGATTGATTAGACATCCAGTCATATGAGTACAGGTTTACTCAGGTCACCAGACTAGGGTTTTGAACCTATCAAGGACTAAAATCAGGGATCACTTTTGGGAAACCCTAAAAAGCCCCAGGAAACCATTCAAAGACATAAATCATCTTCAAATAACTCATATGACAAGATCCACTGGACATTACACTTCAATTCAAAGTCTACAGTCATTATTTTCACATGGTCGACAAATTAGGGTTTTGACCTAATTCACCAAGATAGTTGACTTCTGATCAGGGCATGAATCCAAAACTCAAGACATGATTCAAGGATCTCTACTACCTCCATATAATCCATTTATATCATCCATTTGGGGAGAAGATCTTATTTCTACACAAAAGCCCAAAAATTCACTTTGTCAGGAAAAAGTCAACTGTGAAGGATCATCATTGACTTTTAAGGTTTTTGGTCAAAAAATGACTTTCAAAGATCAATATCATCAATATATGGATGTCAAAGTCATTTGGCCAAAGAAATTCAAAG
The DNA here is from genome assembly GCF_029867415.1 of Vicia villosa. Taxonomy (NCBI): domain Eukaryota; kingdom Viridiplantae; phylum Streptophyta; class Magnoliopsida; order Fabales; family Fabaceae; genus Vicia; species Vicia villosa. The sequence continues at coordinate 184,095,394 of NC_081180.1, forward strand.
AAATTCATCAAGGAGCGAAAAGTCGGGAATTAGGGTTTTTGAGGGCATGGTGAGATCTCAAAATTTCACCTACACAACTCAAAAAACTTCCAACATGAAAGTTGTAGATCTTGCCAAATAAAACAACATCTTACAAGGGAACTTTTTTCAAAAGATCAACCATTTATGAAGTTTTGGAAATTTTGAAGTTTAGGTCATAAACACTTAGAAATTTTTCTAAGTGTTTTAACCTAGTTTTCTTCCAACTTTGGCCTCATTTTTCACAAATTTCCCAAAGGATTCTGAAGAAGACATAAACTAATGATTTAAAGTAGATGTTTAGGGCTTTCCAAATTGTGTTCAACCTTCTCAAAATTCAATTTGAGCTAAGAGTTATGCTTGTTCAAAGTTGGCCTCATGAAGTGAAATTATAGGTCATGCATCATTTTGGAACTTTGAAGTTTTGTGCACATGACCTCAAATTCAGATGCTACATGACCCATAATACATCTGCAAACATGCCATGCATTCATTTTCACCATGCCATGATAATTGAAGAAGATTCCTAAAACAAGAACATGTGATTATGTAATGATTACATTTGAGAATTTATGGCAAATTGATGAATCACCCAAGGAATCTTCTCATCAACCAATTAGAGCTCACTTTGCATCTGAATTGTCCCCCAAGATCAGATAGAATCAATGGATAGGGGAGGTGGCTCGAAAATGCAATGATCACACTTGGATATTCTTTGAAATTTCTTCATGGCTAAGAAACCAAACTTGCTTCACTAAGCAAGCTCACTCTCTCACTCAGTACTGAGACATTTGCCTATAAATAGGAGAGCACAATTCAGTAGAAAAACACACCAAAGCAACCATATTACTTGCTTTCTCTTTCTCTTCTCTTGTTCATTGTTTTTCAAAGTTCTTTGGCAAGAAGAATCGATTTCTTCAAACCAGAGCTTATCTTTGGGAAGTGAGCATTCTAACATCTCAAGGGAGGTCATTTGAGGTGATCCAAGCACCTGGATCACTTCTGTAGGTGGAGGAACACCATTGTTGCTCTCACTTTGGAGCATCTGCAGTTGGAGGTCCATGGAGTGATTCAGAAGGTTTCAAGGCAAGCCAATCATCCAGACACACTCCTCAGGTCATAGTGAAGCTAACCAGATGGCTGCAGCTCATCTGTAACTCGAGAATCAACACCCTCCATGTTCACTTGAAGCTGAAATCGAGGGAGGTCCATAGAACAATTCAGGAGGTTTGAGGTCATTACAAGCATTCAGTTAGCATCACTGAGCCACAAGGAAGCTTTTGGGATCGTTCATACAAGCCCAGTTGCTCTCTATCATCCTCACGATCTCCATTTTCAGAGAAACGAGTAAGTTCAGAATTTCAAAAATGGAGAGCTTGAGGTTGAAGATGAAGATGGTGGTGGCGCGCAAATTTGAATTCTCAGGGGAGAGTTTATTTTATTTTGAATGGTGTGCGTTTTATTAACGACTGAATAACTTGCCCTAGTGGCCACACATGCGCTCTTAGTCTCCTCATGCCAAAGGTCTGGGGTTCGAATCCCCCTCGCCCCAGACTTTTTGGTTCTTTTATTTTTCAAAGATTTACAACTTGTTTTGAAACATAACCAAATGAAGGCAAGTCACTAACACTGAGCGCGCGTTGGCTCAGTGGTGTTGTTTTGGGCTGGTAACCTCAAGGGCGTGGGTTCAAACCCTCCAAGGGCCAAAACTTATTTTTTTAACACTAATTTCTTTCATTTCTCTTCACAACTTCACATATTTATTTAACCTATCAAAATAAATCATTTTCACTTCATTTTTTATACACCTATTATTTAATATATCTATTTTGTGAATAGTCAAAAAAATCATAAAAATATTATTTATTTCTTGAGTTTTTAATTAGGTTTAAAATAGTATGTTTTAAGTGTTTTCTTAAATACTTTAAATATATATTATCACTTTATTTTAACCTAATCACTTTGTAAATAAGTTTATGATAAAACCCTAATTATTTAGGTCTTAATTAAGTAAAAATCTTTATTTTTACTTTAATTAAGTTGACTTTTGTCAATTTTCAAAGCTGTTATCAATCTCCGATTAAACGGATGATTAAGGTTTTCAAACAACAAAACCTTATATCATTTCAAATCATTTTCAACTGCTTTTATCACCAGTACTGCAAAGTACTGGGCCTCTAATAGAGTGTAAGTCCCTAAAACCTTCTCTTCTTAGCTTGTTTTTAAAAACTGTATTTTCAAAATCTTCTTTCTGTTTTCAAAACATTCCTCTGGTATTTGAAGGGCATTATTCCCGGTGAAACTCTTCAGATACCTATGTGACCTTTGTCCATCTTCACTTCTTCTGTTTTAAAAAACCATTAACTGTTTATCATATATATATTCAACTGTTATCAACAAAACAACAAAATTACTGGTAAGGCTCTGTACATACTTCTTCAATGGCCTCCACTCCATCCAGGTTAGGCTTTACAAGCTTTCAATTTACAGTCTTTATTTAAATTACTGTCAAATATAAATTGTGCATATATTAGTTTAGAACTACGTTTGAGTATAAACCTTAGGACAGTTAAACTATATATATATTATAGGAATATGGCCTAGGATTGAGAATGTCTTCCCGGTGAAGGCTCTTTCCTAATTAGAGATCTGTAGTTCAAACCCCCAAGATGAATTATTCCCGGTGAAACATCTTGGTAAAAACCTTAGAATCCAAATAATAGGACACATCCACCCAAAGAGGAATTATTCCCGGTGAAACCTCTTACCCATTTGCTTAGAGCCAAAATAAGTTCAAAACTACATAGCTTTCTCTTGTGCTATAACAAGGACCCTCGATTAGCCTCCTCTTGGGCTTTGTACAAGGACCCACAGGCTTCTTAAAAGCATTTCCAGCTTCCTCTTGAGCTTGTATACAAGGACCCATCAGGTTTCTTATAAACATAGGAACAGGTCTTTAGTCACCTTTTAGCCTACCCTGGTGAGTTTCTTCCAATTTAAAACCAGACTTTAAACAAGCTAAGTTTGTCTCAATTTCACATTGAGTACATTTTTGGAATGAGAGACATGGACAGTCTCTGTCACCCTCATCTTCATCAATCTTCCTTAGCAGAGTCTAGGATCCATGTTTGGTCATCCTCAGCATTGAGTCAGCCTTCATCTTGGGCTTTAAACAAGAAGTCTCCATTAGATAATCTTTCTGCCATTCATTTTAATAAAAACCCCTGGAAAGGGTTAGCCTCCAACATCTGTCTAAAATGTCAAAACCCCTGGAAAGGGTTAGCCTCCAACATCTGTCTAAAAAGTCAAAACCCCTGGAAAGGGTTAGCCTCCAAAATTAATTAATAAATAATTTCATTCTCTTAGGAGATAATTTCCCCAAAAGAGTCAGAACCCCTGGAAAGGGTCAGCCTCCAAAAAACATGATAAAGTCAGTCTTTTAACAGACAAATTCACCAGCTGAGTCAAATCCCTGGAAAGGGTTAGCTTCCAAAGAAAAACAGTCTTTTAATAAATAAAACCTCCTCAGTAGAGTCAAAACCAACAAAAACAGTTAGCCTCAACCTTGGGCTTCATACAAGGCACCCAAACAATAAAACTCCCCTGTCAAGAGTCAGCCTCAACCTTGGGCATTGTACAAGACAGATAATAGAGTCTCCCCAGTGAGTCCTTCATCACTCAGTAGCCACAACCTTGGGCTTTGTACAAGGCAGATAAACCATATCTTTCATGTGTCAAAGATTCCTAACACTTAGGATTTTTCCCCATATAGTCATCCATACTTAATTCATTTAAGAGTCCGCCACAACCTTGGGCTTTGTACAAGGCAGAAAATAATGTTTTCCCCTAGCTAGAGTTAGCCACAACCTTGGGCTTTGTACAAGGCACATAAAATAGAGTCATTCAATTATCCTCAACAGTTAGCCACAACCTTGGGCTTTGTACAAGGCACACAAATAGAGTCTCCCTAAGTAGAGTCAGCCTCAATTCTGGGCTTTGTACAGAACACAAAAATACCCTGTAATTAATTCCCAGTGGAGTCATCTCCCAGAGTCAATAATATTAATTAATCAATCAAAAAGCCTCAAGCTTGGGCCTCATACAAGCCAGCTAAAAGTCAAATCTTTTATACAGTAGATAGACATAGCTTATCTCCATAGAGAGATATTTTTACTACTCTACCACATTCAAACAAACAAACATTTCATTTCAATTTTAATCAAGTCTCCCATTTAGGATTTTGAAAGGCATGAGCTGGCAGTAAAACCCAGACATGTGGTAACTTTCCCTAATTTGGATGAGTATCTTTCTTTCATTTAAGAGGCATTTGACTGGTATACTTGCACATACACAAGTAAGGTCCCCCTCTTGAATGAAATGAATTCAGTTATTCTGTCACTCCTTTAAATGTTTGTGGTAGAATAGTACAAATACCTCTCTGTAGAGATAATTTCATGTCTCTTTACTGTAAACAGAGATTTAATTCCAAGCTTCAACCTTGAGCTTCAAGCAAGGCACCAAAAATAATTAATTTCCCTAGTTAGTTCCCCGAACTACATTAAGCTCTGACTTCCACTAGGGATATGTAGGCATGAGGTTCACAAGGAATCTCAGCGAGCTAATAAAATACCAAAAAAAGTCAGTTTGTCTGTCTGTCTGTCTTTTCAAATCAATTCAATTCCTTCTCCTAACACAAAGGAGAAACTTTCCCAATCATTAGCAATAAACACAAACACAAATGACACAGAGAAGGTTCCTGTAGAGTACTACAGATATGTAGGGTGTTTAAACACTTCCCTATGTATAACCGACCTCCCGGACTCCAGAATTTCTAGTCTAGGTGTAAATCCCCACACTTAGCAAACTCCTAGGGTTTAGTTGAGATCTTTTTTTCCCTTTCCTACTCGTAGGACAAATAAGAAAGTTCGTGTGATATCGTAGGAAGAACTGAAATAAAATTCATCCCACCACGGGCGCATTCTCCTTCCAAATTTCGCGTGAAGGGTTTAGCGTGCCGTCCTCCCAAGTGAAACGGGGAGGTAAAGAAAACGACCACCACAGTCACATTATCTCGCATAAATTCATATTCAGATCACAACAATTTACATAAGTTCACACAACAAATCACTTAAACTCATAATCACATAAATAAAATGCGACTCTATCAAATGCACATGCATGTGGTATCCAGGGCTTTTGCCCTCATCGTCAATTGTCAATAAATAAAGGCATCAAAACAGGCATAAGCCTTCGTCAATTTTTTCCAATCCAGGCCGTCACCAAAATGAAATCACGAGACTCAATGAATGCATCATCACAAAATAAATCACAACGCATCATCATGAGGCATTCTCCTATATCACAAATGTTACCAATAAATAGAGGTAACTCAACGTCACTTTATCTCCTGCATTTCGCAGTAATAACAAAATCATAGCATCGCATCGTCACTGGCCATAGGCCTACAACTTAATATCACCACTTCACAATAGCACGTCAACAACAATGCATACATAACAAGTCAACAACTATAGTCGACAATCATCACCGATCGTCGCGAATAATACAACGGCAAAACACAAAATTCATAATGTTCATCGCATCACAACATCGACAAAACATCCCCAAAAATACGGATACCAAATCATTTTTGGACACGCCTAATTTATTCTACTCGGTTAAACTAGTCCCGGTCTACCATTTATTTATTTTCTATTCACTAATTATTTATTTATTTTCTGCCACTGATATGTCGCTAATTTATTACTCTACTACTTCACAAAATTTATCTGCTAACTACTAACTTGCTGTTATCAAGTTGCTATATCTACTTGTCATACCCCAATTTTTGACCCTAAGATCATACATCATTTGCATCTCAATCATCAAGAGTTTCATAAAGCTCTGTTTTTGGTTTTGTGCTCATTTCATCTGCAAGGGGATCATTGAGCACCAATTTTTATTCAGTTTTGTATATATTATACTAACCAAATACCAAAAATATTGCTTTGTGCTTTTGCATGTTTGGGTTTTGTAGGTACCAAGTCAAAATATTCATCAAAAAGAGCATTTTTCAACTTTCTTCAGCAAGCAATCGATTGCACCAAAACAACAATCGATTGCACCAACTTGTTTTGCACCAGATTTGCATTCTGCTTTCTGTGCAATCGATTGCACCAAAACAACAATCGACACCAACTATTTTTTCGCCAAATTCAGGCAGTGCAATCAATTGCACCAAAACAACAATCAATTGCACCAGTGCGAAAATGGGAAAAATAAAGGCAATTTTCAGCTTTTGAAAATGATGACATCATTTGCAAGTATGGGAAGCATGACTTAGTTCCTATATTTTATTTCCTACATCTTCTTATCATAAGCCCTCATGTGATAACATCAAGACCATTAGATCATATTTTTGGCTCCAAATTCATTTACCAAACCTAATTTCATTTTCCAATCCTAACTCCAAACCACCAATAATCCCAAGCCTAAATCCTATAAATAGAGGCTTTCCCCTCTTAATTTCTCAAGCTTTGAAAGCCAAAGAAACTCTTTCTCTTTCTCTTCTCATCCTTTCCAAACCCCTCACTCAAAGCTCTCTTCTTCTTTCATAAAAGTTAGTGAGTTACATCTTGAACCTCACTAACTTTGAGCTAAAACTTCATCTAAACACTATTTTCTTCATCAATTGTGAGAGATAAAGGCTTGTGGTTGTGTGTTCTTGAAAGTTTGTGAAAGATTTGGTAAATGTCAAGATCCTTTCCATAATTCAAGATGTGATCCATTGTTGTTTATGTTTGATGCACCTTTGGTGCTACATTGTTGAGTTTTGCTTACTTACTTGATACATTTTCGTGCACAAATTGATCTAAGATCACAAGGTGTTTGGTTTTATGTTTAAACAAGTTTTTTCCCTTTGCTTTGCTGTTTTTTTTTTTTGAAAAAATGCATGGTGCAATCGATTGCTCTCCTGCTGCAATCGATTGCACAGGTGTAAAAATGTGTTGTTTTTGAAAACTGAAGAAGGTGCAATCGATTGCACCAAAACAGCAATCGATTGCACCAACTATTTTTTCTCTAAATTCAGGCAGTGCAATCTATTGTACCAAAACAACAATCGATTGCACGCTGACAGAATTCTGTTTTTTTGCCTTTTTAAAGCTTGTTTTGGTTCTAACTCTTTTTCTACTCCATTCTTTTGATATTTTCTTTGAATCACAAGTTAGAGGCCTAATTTCTCTCTAATATCAATGGACTTAGGGAGTCGATAGGATGAAAATCCAAATCCGCAATATTAAGTGATTGAAATTATGGATGAAAGGAGCTTTTGAATGTGGTTCCATCTTTTCTTTCTTTTTATTTTGATCGATGAAAGTCTTTGATACCTTGAGAATTCTTATGGATTCTTGGTAAAGACTAGATCGCTACCTATTTTCTTTTCGTGCGGTATTGCTTCCATAGAGTGATCTATATATCACTTCTCTCGCATGCATTAGCACATAAAGTTTTGACCAGCCTCGTTGTAGGGTGATTTCTACATAAATCACTTGGCGATCTGCTTAACATAGCGCAATATTTCGTGTCCCAAATAAAAAAGATCACACATGGAAGAGAATTGTATGCGGTTGATTTAAGACTTATGAAAGTTTATCGTGTAGTCGCTATGATTTTATCAAGCTTCTGATAAATTTCCATTAAATTTAAATCCGAGAACATCCTTTACTCACCATCGATCTTTACTACTAACTTTGATAACATACTTGACAAGTTTCAAGATGGTTATCTTTAACATCTAACAATTAACTTTAATTTCCGCACTTTATTATACCGCTCTTTATTTTTCGCTTTTATTTTATGCACTAGGATAGCCTTTTCATCTCCTACCCTTTCTTAGGTTTTCAAAATCTTCTCCCTTTTTCCAAAACCTTCTTATGTTTGTAAAACCTCTTTTAAAACCTTTCTTCAAAAGTTTAGACACGATTAATTGTTGTAGTGAGTTACGATACCCCACGATTTTGAAATTGATTGATATAATGATATCTTTTCCACGTGAGAGAGCTAGTGGCATACTCGTTTATCTTCATCCGAGTTGGAGCCCTTCTTTCATTCATGATGCAAAGAGTCTGTTTGTTCTCATGCTCAAGATCAATGGCTGAGTATTCTCTCCGACGACGATAAAGTGTTTATTCGTTTAAAAAAAATGTTTTCCCTTTTAAGTGGAACTACATTAGCTCTGACTTCTCCATTGCACTGAGGAGGTATGTAGGCACAAGGCTTAATGCCTTGACGAGCTTATTTTAAAAATTCAAACCAACCTTTCTTTAGCACACACGACATAGAATTTCATAAAGGTTCCTGTGGAGTACCACAAATATGAGGGGTGCTTAAAATCTTCCCCTTGTATAATCAACACCCGTACCTAAGATTTCTTTTTGTTTTAAAAACAAACTTTGGGTTTTTTCGTTCTTTTCCCTTTTCCTTTAGAAGTAATAAAGCGCGGTGGCGACTTTCACTGATTCACTTAATTGATCTTAAGCTCTTAAACTAATCTAACAGGTACCTATTAATGTTAATTATGTCATACCCCAAAATTTTCCCATCTCATTTCATCTTCAAGGGTTCAAGGTTCAATGGTTAAACTCAAGTCACTCTCTCCTCATTAAAGTGTTTTCAAATTAGGGTTTTGAATTTTCTAAGGAGAAAAGATGTATCAAGGGTTCCAATGGATTTCATATGGTTTATTAGGGTTCAAGGTATCTCCATGTCAAAAGTCAAGCTTCAATTCCAAGGATTGCTCATTCAAATGCTCAGATGATCCACAGTCGACTAGTTTGACCTAAAAGTCAACTATGGTCAAATTACAGTCAAAACTCCTGATTTTTTGTCAACATCAACCTCTTGAAATATTATTCATCATTTGATCAAGGGTTGATCATGATTCATCAAGGAGAAATAAGAAATCAACAAAGCTCATAGTTTCTAAATTAGGGTTTTACAGGAGAAAGTCAACTCAACTTTGACTGGCCATAACTTTCACATGGAGTATCAAAAATTTCCCAACCAAAGCTTATTCTGAAGGAAATTGGTTTCTCTACAACTGTCTCTCATGTGCCAAGGCTAGAAATGCTTCATTCAAGAGATATGGTCCAATACGTTACAGGTCCTCCAAAAAGGTCATTAAAAGGTGATCTTTTTAAAAAGCCCATAGCATGAGCATGGAAACTTCAATTGAGATGAAACCAAAAGGGTCATTTAGAAGACCCTTTGAGCTTTCCAAAAAGTCCTAGGACACCCTCATAGGACAAAAATTGAGAGAGATATGATTGGTGGAAGTTGGCTAATCTTTGAGGAAAGCTTGAAACCCTAAGTGATGGAAACTGCATTTTTGACTCATGGGCCTATATTTCTTTGATTCAAACTTATTTCTAAAGTATCCAAGAGCCTCTAAAGCCCAATGACACGCCATATCTTTACTTATTTTAATTATTTTTGGATTAATTCAATTAAATTCAATTTTAATTAAAATCAAATGCAAAATCAAATCAACAAATACAAGGCTTATTATTCAGCATTCTTGAGGTCCAAGATACTCATAAATAAAGGTCAAATTCAAAATATATGATTGGGATGAGATTGATACAAAAGTGGAAGCTTTAGATGCTAATTTTGAAGGATTGAAAATCAAATATTTTTTACATTGAATGCAACATATTTGTACACAAGTTTTGACCTAATTCAGGCCCGTATATATATATATATATATATATATATATATATATATATATATATATATATATATATATATATATATATATATATAACTCGTTCATGCTATTAGGGGAGAAAAAAGTTGGCCTCAAAGAACCGTAGCAAGTTCGTGAATAAACCCATGGTTTAGGGCAAACATGGGAGAGATTATCAGCCACACTCAGTCGATCCTGAGCTTCCCTTCACTCTCCCCAGACTTCCAGGAGGCGAATCAAGCGTTCACACGAACTTGAAAGTCACGAGAACCTCCCCTCCAAGTCAAGCCATTTGGTAAGTTTTTTTGATTTCGGTTTCAAGGTTCTATGCATCTTTGACTTGTTTCCTATGTGTATTTATGCTCAGGGTACCCATTAGAACAAATTGGACGTATTACATGGAAGCTTTGAGGCCCATAGCGTGATATGCCATTGCTAGGGCGTGACATAACTTGTGTTTCGGTTTCATAGTTACAAACATTTTTAGGACAAACGGGCCTCACCAATGGGTTCAGGAGACGATTTTACAAGAATCTGGGTTGGGTTTGTTCCTGTTAATAGTCCTTTTTATAGGTTTTAGGCTTCAAAGGTTTTTTCGTAGGTGAATCCGCAGCATATTTCATAAATAAATCCGTAGGAAACACAAAGGAAGAAGACGAAGATGACATGGCATAGTGGGACGTCCTCATTGAAGGGTCAAAAAGCGAGACCTCTCTCCACGCGCGTGGCGTATTCCCAATGGCCAGTCAACTCGTCAAAATTCTCTCACTTCTCTCTATTGGTTCGCGCGTGTCATACTGGGCCCCATGTTGAAATTCTGGTTGACTTGTCCATTAAGATATTTGTTACATATATAATTTATTATGTGTAATGTATTAATAACTAATTGGTTACAGTTGAATTGGAAAGAGAAAAGAGTTACACCCTCCATGTCCTGGGTTCGAGTTTGCCAGAGGTTGTTTATTTTTTTGATATTTGTTTGCCAAGGGAATCAGCGCTCCGCTCTCCACGCATGGCCATCATACGCCATCAGCTCTCAATCATCAGATTATCACATACTTGATCAAACGCTCCAGATTCGCACACCTATGGTACACACTCACAGAGCCACCGCACAGGATCAACACCAGGTTTTTTCAATTCCTTTTATTATTTTTTATTGTATAAACCACTTTATTAATGGTTTTAGGATTTAATCTAAGGTTTTATTTATTCAGGGTTTTATTAATTAAGTTAATTAGGATAAAATTAATATTAAATTTTATTTATTATTCGCTTCGATTAAATTAATTGATCGCGGTGGGTAATAATAAATTATTTAATTAATTAAATAATAAATTCAAATAAGGCTTATTTTGCTAAAGGGTTTTAACCGATTCTATTGGTTACGATGATTAGCATATTTTTATCAATTCGTTATTTATTTTAATCAAATCTATTGATTACGAGGAGTAACGATAATTAATAATTTAATTTAAAACACATCAATTTGTTAACGGTGATAATTGAATCAATGGTTAAAATAATTAGCAATTCCTATTAAATCTGTTAATTATGGTGATTAAAGCTATTAATCATCGCGATTAATTGAACATACTATAATTAGGGTTGTACGCCATTCAAAACACATCTTTCACAAAACTACGGATTTTTAAAACTGCAATAAGGTAATTCAAAATACCTTGCAAACTACGGATTTTCAAAACTACGATAAGGTAATTCAAAATACCTTCAAACAACCTCATATTAATCTAAGGCGTACAACCCTGCCCGGAACTATGTAGACTCTGATCCTCCATAAGGAGGTACGTAGGCACTTGGATAACCAAGGCGAGTCCCCTTCCCCAAAATCTCACTTTTCACCCTATTCATTTTCTTAGCTATAAACCTTAACACTTTTAGCCACAAACCTTTGCCTTAAACTTAAAACCTTAGGAAAGGGTTACGGGTGCCTAACACCTTCTCTTGACCTGAATATAATAGCTTGCCCAGATCTCTTAACTGCGTAGCGTTTCCTATTCGCCCTGGTAGAATAGGTGGTGACTCTAAATCTTAATTTTTAGGGCAGGTTGCTACAAATTATAAGGCTCAGTACCTATTACTAATTAATTTAGTGAGCTAGAGTATATGAAAATAGTAGGGACACCCGTCCCCCACCTCTGGCTAACCGTCCCCAAGGGACCTCAAAATAACAAAGAGGCACCCGCCCCTTAAGGCAGGGCCGCCCGCCCCTACTTGCTTCTCCTTCTTCTTATCTATTCTTTAATTAGGTATTCTATATTTTCCAGGTTCTAGATAGTTTTCCAATTACTTACACACATCAAGATTCATTGCAAATAATTTCAACGATTTAATTACAGCATCACAATCCTCAGTCATACTTCACTATAGAGGTAACACAATTGATTCATATACGACACAACAACATTAATTCCACAAACCACACAATTTTCTCTAGACAAATTCATTCACCCGATTATCAACCAACACAGTTAATCAATATATTCACCAAATCTTAAACCAAAACCATTAATCAATATTCTACACACAATAACAGTGCATATATAATTTTCCAGAAAATCACAAAATAACGAACACGAAATAAACCCAAACACAACGATAAAATTATAACCCAACCCTACATACGGTCCATCATATCACCGTTTATAGAGCAAGAGCCCCACCCTTACCTTGGATTGAAGATTGCTCTATAATTCTACCGATCGAAGCCTTCTCGCCTTAGCTTCCAACCCTTGCCTCTTTTAATTAGAATCAAAAGCTGAAAATTTTCCCAAATATGAAGCTACAGTGCGATGGTGATATCTCACAACTCATACCTTGTATGATTTGTCTCCCCTATCGGATACAATTTCTACGATATTGAAATTTACTTCTCTTTTGATTAATTAGTAATTTGGCCATTATTGACATTCTAACATTAAAATTTAATATTTTTAATAATTAATTATTGTCATCCAAATAGGAGATTGTTAGATTAATTATTTAATTAATCAAATATGGATTGAAATGATTAATTATTAATTAGTTATGTTATGGTCAATACTATTAAGCACTAATTATTGATGAATTATTTGATTGAGTTTTGTGCCTAAATGGATCATGATGGGTTGGACCATTCAGTTAAGCCCAATGAGAGATCTCTACCCTCAGCCGTCTAGCTATTTAAGTGTTGCCCATTAAACAATGATGCTCTTAAACCCTAAACAAAAATAAGGGTAGGTACACCGTTCTAAAGACATTTTCTTAAATCTTACAAGGTACACCGTTCTAATTATTCTTGATTACTTTATAATATTATAATATGTCATAATTTATATCTATCATATTTAATTATATCCTCCGATTTTAACATATAGAAAAGAGGATTAAGAAATTTTCTCATATTAATCATTATTATAAACGTAAACGGTAAATTATTAACTTTTTGTGCGACAAAATAGAAAAGATGTGGATTACACAAAGTTGAGAAGTGTACTAGAAGTTTTCAACAACCCTAGAAAATAAAAAACATATAGAGCAAACACAAATAAAAAACATAAAAAGAACATTTAAAAACTAGAAGGAGGAGAACAACAACTAGAAAAAAATTTCGTACATGAAAAAATAGGAAACGAAAGAACAGAAAATAAATACCAAAATGACTTCTAACAAAAATTGCAACTATAACCTGGGAAGGCAACCACTCAAATCATCTAAAATCTTAGGCAAAAGATATAGTGTGTTAGCCATTAGGAGAAAGGGCGTGATATGGAGGAAGTCTTATATATTGTTTTAAAAATTAGATCGATAATCAAACCGTTGAGGATATTGGCTCACTAATTGATTGGTCGAATTACCGGATCATTAGTAAAACTGTATATGATTAAAACATATTAAATTGATAATTCAGTTGAATAAATTGATCTTTATAACAAAAATTGTATAGCTATTAAATCACTCGAACCAAGTCTAATTATATTTTAATTTAATTTTTTGGTTAAAAAAATTATCAAAACGGCGTCATTGTTGTGTGAGAGAAAAAAGCAAGCAATTAACTTACCAATTGTCTAAAGTTGTCGATTATCTGGTTTTAACTGGATCTCACTGGTTCCATAGCTTACTCGGTCCAGTAATTGAACCAGACCGGTGAACCTTCTGGTTCCAAGTTTGACCAGTCCGACTAGCGCGGTCCAATCTGGTTTTTAAAACACTGGACTTATAAATATACCATTTTATAGGTAAAAAAACTAGCCAGATATCCATGCTGCCGCACAGTTAAATTTATTTGATACAATATAAAATGTATTTAGATACGTATCTAAATTTGAAAAAATTTAATAATTTTAAAATGAACAATGATTATATAAACTCAACTGTTTTAAAACATAGATAAAAAAAGGGACCCGTGAGAGGAAAAAAAAAGATTTATTTAATATTTGAAAATAAAAAATTTATCTTTTAAATTAGGCAATTACTGATTAAAATAAAATATGTATTGTGCTGATAGTGGCTCATGAAATACAAAGTTTATTTGATATAATATAAAATGTATTTATAAAGATGAAAATTTGAAATGAGTTACTTAATTGTAAAAATGAAAAATAATTATATAAACTCAATTGTATTCAATAATCATGCAAAAAGAAAAAAATGACCCGTGAGATGAAGAAAGAAAATAATATAAATTCAAATATTTTGAAATTAGGATTTTATGTTTTAATTCGAGGCAAATTATTGATTAAAATAAAATATATATTGTGCTGATAATGACCCGTGAGATAAAAAATTAATTTAAACGATATAAAATGTATGTAGGTACACATGCAAAATTTGAAATGATTTACTTCATTATAAAATGAACAATAATCATTTAAATTTTTAATTGTATTAAATAATCATACAAAAAGTAAAAAAAGGAACTGTGAGATGGAGAAATAAATTAATTATTAGAAATAAGGATTTTGTCTCTCAAATTAAGGCAATTGTTGATAAAAATAAAATAAATATTGTGTTGATAGTGACACGTGAATAAATTAAATTGTTAATTTTATTAAAATTAAAAAAGAAATTATTAATATGTTTAGTAATAATAAATAAATAGAGAGAAAAAAATTAAAATAAAAGTGAGAAAGTGTGGGAAAAATAGACGTGAGAGGATCTGTGCGATTATCATCAAGGGATTGGCTACAAAGAAGGATTTGGCACTAGCGATGTACCCCCTTCTCATCTAAATAAGAAGAGGATAAATACTTATGTGATTATTAGCGCATCAGATCATTCTGAGAGACAAAAAATCTTTAGTGAGGACGAGGACATGGGGCACCCTTTTTTAACGAGTGTAACTTGTGTCTTGCAGATAACATGGATCAGTTGCAGAAGTTTGTCGAGTTTGCCAATGATCAATGTCTTACGAATGGCTTATTTGGCCAAGTGATGATGACTCATGCTACATCGACTACTCCTGATCCTTTGATCTGAGGCCCGGTTGAAGTTGCTCCCCTGATGGTAGTTATGACTATTACCTCCGATATACTTCTTAAGGTGGAATAACTTACCACTACAGAGGCCAACTTCTCTATCATTGAGCATTCACCATCTCCTTATCATATCAAGAGGATTCAAGTGATAGCCCGTCCACTCATGTTAAAGCAAGCTCTTCCAAGCGGGATCCCTTGTTGGTGGGTTTCAATTCAGAGGATCTTACTCCTTTATAACGGCTTCTTGCTATTCTTCCATCTCGGGTACCTTACACTCTAGAGGAATTTTTTGCTTTTGTGGCCACCAAAGACCTATTTCGTATCTAAGTTAATCTGCAGGTGATAGGTGGAGACTTTTTGCAGATGATGCTTGCTCTTTATTTAGGGCTGAATCCCTTATTTCTATGCTAGTTTCCAGCAAGGAAATTATGTCAGGCTCTAGTGATCTCTCTAAGGAGTGGAATGAGCTGAAGGAGAAGTGTGAGATCCTTGAGCGGGAGAGTTCCATAGCTATTAAAGCATCTTCTGAGATGCAGGCAAAGGTGGGGTTGCCGCATCTTTGCATAAAGAGGTGGATTGGTACGATTCTATTTCAATTTTGACTGCTCAGATAGCAAAGTTGAATGCTTCTCTTACCGTGAGAGAGGAACATTGAAAGAAGGATTTTGAAGATGCGGAGGAGGCATGTCGTAACTTTGAAGCGGATCGGAAAGCTCTTCAGTAGAAGAAGAACGGTCTGGCTAAATTTCTGAAGGGTGTAACACCCTTCTAAACCCCGTGAAAAATATAACGTATATCAGAGTAATATATCATGCATATCCATTCGAGGGTGTCACACATAATTCAAAATCACAAACACCTGTCATGCTAAATAACACTTAAACAATATCCATATTTCCCATAATCTTTAACATTTGCACTTTCGCAGCGGAATTACATTCATTCGAACAAAACACATTATTGTCTCATAATAAAGCTCACTTTACTCAAAACTTTAGGCATAAAAGCCAAACATCCCATAATTTCTTTAAAATAAAAAAATAGAAGAGAATACAAAGTATCTCTCAAAACATGAATAAAATGTCCCCCAGTGTTATATAACCAGAGCATGACTCAAAAACCCAAAATGCTAAAATAAATAAAAGTAGCTTCTTCAGCTCCAAACAACTAGAAATAACTCTAATCTTCGGTACCTGAGCGACACCGTTATAAAACATCATTCCAACAGAAGGGTGAGAATTCACATCATGATAGAAATCATATGATAACATATAATGAATAGCATACATACATAATGTGAATTCACCACACTCCATATATTTTACATACATAGTATCATTCAATCATAATACTATTCTCAAGAATACACTCCCAATTTACATTTTTATAAAATACATCAGTTCCACATAATTCACACAATTCCATATTCTCACATAACACAATGTGACTCAATGCAATACTCGTGCATGTGGTACCAATCACCTGTTACATTTTCGGTTTTTACATTTATATCGAGTTCGTCCCCTAGACCAATAACACTTCAAAAGCCCAATCACTAAGCTCTCATACCCCACTCTAGATTTGAGACAAGTCACTAACTCCAATGGAACTAACGAACATCGCCTAGTGACCATATGATGCATGTGTAATTACAACAACCATATGAAATTAAGACCATTCCCTATTATCAATATTCATGCATATCTATAATAGTTCATCACACTTGAATTATCACACCATTGCACATACAAACACCTACTCACGATTTATTCACATACAATTCATATTCATAGTCCCTGCACTAAAACATCATCACAACATATAGAAAGTAATACATAAGTATCATTACAATTCAAATCAATTCACACAAACACATATAGCCATATACATAAGTTTTATGTCATTGAAAAATAGCCTTCAAAAACCATCTAAACATGAAATTTAAATTCTAAAAATTTTAGCAGAAACTAGCATAAAATATAAACATTTATAATACCAAAACAATTTGACAAAATAAAAATATTTCGATGCACAATAAACTGCGCTAAGCGACCTACGCGGCGCTAAGAGCCAAACTCAGTTACTTGACACGCGCTAAGCGCGTTCTACGATTTCTGCAAAAATTATGCGATTACAGCACAGTCCCAATGCGATTTTATTCATCCAAAACATGTTTTAACATCCGATTTGTCACGATTTAAGGCATTATAGTCTATATCTAACATGTATTTTTAATTAAAAATATCAAAACACAATCAATCATGATATTCAAGGATTTATCATCAAAACCTAACAATTACAAACCATAGGAATTTAGGGATTTCATCCTAAACACGAATCTACACATCATCCATCATCATATAATTCCCATAACAATGTAAAGACCCACTCTCACCTTGTTCTAGGTTGATTCCACTAACTTTTGCTTTCTTTCCCTTTTCTGTCCATTCTCGCTCTTCTCTTCCTTTCACGTGAGACAACTTTTGCCTTTTTCTTTCCTTCTCTTTCTAAATCCTATTTTTCTCTTTTTATTAAACCCTTACAAAATAATACTAACTTTAGTAATCACTAATGGGCTTACTCATCACACTCCCCACATTACTCTTCACATTCTCACTATTAGGCCCAAATAACTTTATTATACTATTTTCTACAATTCTCATTAAATGAAATAATTCTTCATTAACCGACATTCTTACTTGACTAACCCATCACATATAACATACCTCAGTTAATTTAAATAAAACTAATTATTCACCAATCAATAATTTAATTAATTAATTAATTAATATATAACTAATATATATATATATATAATTAGAAAAATTGGGGTGTTACAAAGGGTTTTGAGGAAGATCTTGCTGCTTCATGACATAAATCTTGGGATTCCTTTTCTGCATGCTATGGATATTGTGTACTATGTCTGGGATCAGACCTTGAAGAAGGGACGAAGATTTTGTCCCGACCTTTCTATTATTCCCGACTAGCTGGATTCTTTCTGAGTTGTTTTTGGAGAGGATGCTAGGGGTGGTCCGGGTGCATTGGATCCGGAAGTTGCGTTTGAGTGTCTTCTTGCCCCTTTTCTTCTATTTTTGTTTTGTTCCTATGATATTTTGTCGGGCTCTTGGGCCTTGGCTTGGAAAAAGCATTCGTCTTTGTGTATGTTATTACCTCTTGTATACTTGTGCTTTTCGGTTTCATGTTGCACTCTTTTTAATCGTGATTTTCTAGTGACTAAGAGAGGAAGAACATCAACGTTCGATTTTGAGACCTGCAATTTATAGAGTTTGTCCGCTACAAATATCGGTAAAAAAATATTTTCTTAAAGTGTAAATAACCTTAAGTCCTTTCTGAAGTCGTGTTCAACTTTTTTATTTGTGAGCGTGTTATGATGTATGTGCTGTCTTGGCAAGATGCCAGGCTAGTCGAATATGGCTATAATTAGAATGTGCTACTGTAGGTAAAGCATTGCATGGACTTGATGTGTATATACATTGGATTTGTAACTATGAGACATGAGCTCAGATGCGGGCGTTTATGCTTTGAACAACACTTGTAATGTGTTTTCATTAAACTGATTAGACTAGACGCGGTTGTGGTTTAAATCATATTCATTAGGGAAAACGTGTCATGATCTTAAAGTTGGAAGCACTGTCTGAGCTGGAAAATTGAATGGATAATAAAAAACACTACAAGAAAAAACCTATAAAAGTTCTCTAGCGCTAAAATTTATGCGCTGTATATCTGTCTGCGTAATAGGCCTTCCTCAACACGTGTTGTAACCTTCACGCTGATATGTACTACCTAGTACTGGTATGAGAGGATAAGAAGAAGGTATATGCTACTTTTCATGGGTCAAATCAATGGGTAATCACAAGGCCCATGATCTAATGACTAAAGAAAACCATAAAAGCTTGAAGGTTATATAAAGGACCACCTTGAAGAAATAAAGAGAGGTTGAGAAGTTGAGCGAATTGAAAAATAACTTAAAAAATATCTCGTTTGGAAAAGAAGTCTGAACTAGAAATGAAGAGACCATTTCATCTTTTGTTTCATTAAGTATTGAGCTACCAGGTGTGACAAAATTCACCTCTTTCTGATTGAAATATTACAAGGAGTATAAGTGTTGCACTTAGGTATTCATTTTATTTTCATTAGTTTTTAGAAATGATAATTATGGGAACTTGTGTCACTTTATTTATTTTGCTCACCATGAGCTAAAATCTTTATGTTTAGCAATGTGAATTTTACCGTAAAGTAGTATTTTGTGTTAGATGGTGTGATTTGAAGTGATGCATTTTATCATGTGAAATAATGCTATATATTTGTGTCTATGCTTGATCACCTTAAAATATGTAAAATCTAGTTAATGATTTAGAGATCTGTTAACTAGTGAAACTCATGGTAAATATGGTTGAAAATAGCATATTAGTCACTTTAGACATCAAGGACTACAACTATAGGGGAAATCAAATGTTATATAAGATGTGCTTTTAATTTATTTTGAGACCTAGAGAATTGTTCTCCTATCTTAATGCATATGCTTTGATGTTGTATATTTACACCACTAGACCGAAAAAGGTAATTTTTTTTGCTTGTAATTAGTTATTGGGTAGATCAGTGGGGAACTCAGTCATGCATTTGTTCAAAATGAATTTAAAATCCTCATTTCTAGCTCAACCAATAACAGATCGAGATTTTTGACTTGGTTTGGAAATGCTTGTGGTATCGATACTTGTTTTTGGCAATCTCTAATCTATTGATGGTAATTCACTTGATTTGAGATCTAAGTTGTTTCTTTTTTGAGTGGTATTTTTAGTGGTTAGGTTTCCATTATGGTTTAGTTCCAATGCCGATGTTTTATTTTCTATGGTGTTTTCTATAGATATTTAATCAGTTTGTATGTTACTATGTTTTTATTTTTGTATATTTTATACTATTTGATTACACTCATTTGTGCAATGTTTTAAAAATTGGACCGACATCAAAGCGACGAGGATACTAAGTCACTGGTTCATTGGTTGAACCATTAGATATCTGTTCGAACAACATGTCAAAACTGGATTAAATAGGATAACTCAATTGAATAAACTACTCTCTAAAACAAAGTTAGAAAAATAATTAAAATAGTCGATCTGGATGACGCGGTCTCTAAAAAAACACGATGCCTATAAAAATTTCAAAGTTTCAAAATATCATAAGTTCACAAGTTCATTCTTTAAATTAAAATTCTAAACATAGTTATCACACACAACAAAATAGTACAAAATACAAATCCAATTTATTTTACAAAGTCTAATTGCAACATAAACTGAATAACAAAAATAAGTGCAGTGTTTAATAAATTTAATTCTAAGAAGGAAAAAGTGTTTCAAATAAGTTTTGAAAAAAATATAACTATAATTTTATTTTTTGTCAAAGCAGTGTCTTTTGGTCATAAAAAAAACAAGCATTTCACCCGCATATTTTTTAAAAGTGACGGCGCTTTTTACCAATTTTGGCAGGTGTTGGCCGGTTTCAACTAGTTCAATAGCTTACCCGATCCAGCAATCATACTAAAATGATTAGGGATGACAATTAGTAGGGTATGGGTAGGGTACTATAGTATTTGTGCTCATACCCGCATTTTGAAAAAGTCCTCGTATCCGAGTCCATACTTGCGCCAGCACCAACATTTGTACCTGTACCCGTACCCTATGACTAGCTAAGTACCCATAACCATATCTGTTTACCCGCATTTCTAATAAAAAATATCAATCAATAACATATAAATTATATTAAAATTTATACAAGTTTATTATTGAGTTAAGAAACAAACAAATACTTGTATTAAAATGCATACAAGTTTAATGGTGATTTACTTCATAAAATAGATAAAAATATATATGCATATAAAAATAAAAATATAAAAATATATAAGTATATATAGTGTGGCTATGGCGCAGGGTGGGTACTAAGGTACCCGTCCCCGCGTCCATACCCACTTATTTTTATGGGTAAATACTCGTGTCCATGCTAATATCTATTTTGCAGGGTTTTTTCTACCTGTTACAAGTATTTTAGCAGGTATCCACTGAGGGTAGGTGTTGGCCGGTCCCTAAGACTAATGACCCCTCCGATTCCTAGATCAACAAGTTCGACTAACCAATTCGATTCGATTTTTAAAACACTGCATATTTATACTTTGATGGATCCTTTATCCCTCTTTTTATGTATAATATGAGAAAAGGGGATGTACACTGACAGTGTAAATTATTTTTACACTGTCAACCAATGACAACCATGTATCTTACCAAGTCATCCTTTAAATTTTAAATTACTGTAATAATTTGTCACTTTAAAATAATTTGATTGAATGTCTGTGTAATATTTCTTTATACTGACAGTGCACGACGATTAAACTCATATAATATATGTTAGTCTCTCTTAAAAAATGAAAATGAAATATATCTATTAATATAAATGAAAAGAATATTTACTTTTATATATTGTTTTTTTGGGATATACATTGTTATATTATATAGAAGGATAGGGTGGAAAGGAATCTAATTTTCCTTAAAAGCAGGAAGATAATGTTAGCACCTGGTTGTAATATATACCTAAGTTTTAGAATAAGGAATAAAAGTAGAAAGTATGGTTGCTTCTTTTACAATAAAGCTCTTTTCTTTTATACATACTGTTTTTAAATTGTAAAGTTTTACATGATGTTTTTGTGGCTGTTATTTAACACCTACATAGGCTATTTTGATACATACATCTAATAGTTCTTAAGTAAATTGTTTTCTCCATAACAAACACCAAACTATACATGAGCTAAAGAAAAACTGCTAGTACATCAGACTTCATATATAATTCCATTAATGAGGGAGGAGATTTCAAATACGAAATCCTAGAGGAGATCATAAAAATGCTTAAAATTAGGTTTATAAAAGATTAAAAAAATTAAGTTTCTTATTTAATTAAAAGATATTTGTTTCCAGGTTGAGGAGGAAACTCTCGCATAAACAAAATTAATTTTTTAAAAATGGAAAGAATGTATTGTAGAAATTGGTGAACAAGCTGAAATTGAAAGCAAAACAAAAGAAATGGAAACTTACATTGCTTTTAGATTCAGCACATGGGCTCTAGCTACTCACTCGATTCGACTCATACCCCAAATAGACATTTCCAATATATGAAGCACAACTCCCTCTAGAAATAGACATGTAGCGATGTAGGGGTGTTCAAAACAAAATCAACCCAATAGAAAATCCCAAATTCAATCAAATCAAATTGAAATCGCAAAAAACCGTATTTGATTCGGATGAATTTGGGTCATCGTTTAACAAAACCGCACGGTTCGGTTCGGTTTGCGGTTTGTATTTTGTAAACCGAATTAAACCGTATTATGTTACAACCTAACTTTTACTTAACTCACATTCAACCTAAACTTAAACATATTATACCTTAACCTTATGATAAGGGCAATTTTCTCATCCTTACATATATAATTTCAGTGTCGGTCTTCTCAAATATCTAATAACTTTATTGCACATTCTCTGCCACATACATCTTCCCTCTTCTTCTATAATCTGTACTCTCTTATATTTTTTTTTCACCTTCTCATTTTTATGTAAATGTTCCGTATTTCAGTTTCGTTTTCATCGCACATCTTCTTCTCTAATCTCTCAACTTTTTTTTTTCTTTTTCACCTTCACTAATCTCTCATCTCTTTTATTTTTTTTGTTTCATTATAATGATTTTTATATTGTTTTATGTTATTATGTTATGTTTAATATTCCACTTTTGTCTTATTTAAGTTTACCATATCAAATTAAAAATTGTTGTCAAAATATGATAGGTTTTGTTGTTATTTGATAGTGTATGGATGTCTAAATACAAAATTATGTTATCATCTATATGTGTATGTATGACTCAATAAAATATTTATAAAAACCGAACCAACCGAACCGAACCAAACCGCATTAGTTTGGTTTGGTTCGAATTTTTTTTAAAAGTCAACCGAACCAAACCAAATCGGACGATTTTTTCTCTTACAGTTCGGATAATTTTTTCATCAAAACCGACCAAACCACACCGCGAACACCCCTATAGCGATGTGACACTTGTATGACATTTAAATGACACATGTCAAAAAGTCAAATAAATATCACAAAATTTTGATTAATTTTTTTCAAAAAGAGTTTTTATTTATTTATAAATTTGATACCCGCATAAGTATTTTTTTAATTTCCCAAAAAATCTTATTAATTTATGAATTTGTAGCATAATATTTCTCACTTATTTTTTTAAAAAACACACACATATATATATATATATATATATATATATATATATATATATATATATATATATATATATATATATATATATATATATACCAAATAAGTGGTTCATGGTGGACCACAAATTAAAACCGTTGGATTGTATTTTTAATCAAAATTTATGATAAACCCTCCCACACCAAATTGTATTTTCTTTTCTCTGTTCTCCCTCGCCATTTCTCTGCAAAAAGCAAAATATATTTCTTACCTTATACATCTTCACGTTCTCTCTATCCGGAAACCAGCCATTATTGGATTTACTTGAAACCACCATTCATCCTCAACCAACCCTTTTATCTCTTACATTTGATTGGTATGTAAAAAGGATGTTAACAATTTCAAAAACAAACAAAAATGGATGTTAACAAAGATGTGAATCGATGCTTTAGAATGATAAATCAAGTCTGTTACCAAATGATTTATGTCATTAGAGACCATTTAGCTGTTACTTCATTTGTTCATAAAACTCACACTGTAATTTCAAGAAATGGATATAGGAGAGTTGATGGAAGAGGAGAAAGACAAGTTTGGAAGTTACTTTCATTATATTAGCATGAAGTATTTTATGTTTAGAAAAAAACTATTTTATTCTTTCTTTATGTTTCTGAAAATGAGACGGTGATGAACAATGAGTGAAATTGTCAACACAGCAAAAAATTGAGATTACTATTCAGTGCGGCTATGATTATTAATACTACACTGATTTATTAAATCTAATGGTTTAAGTTAGTGGTACATGAGTGAGGAACTTAATTGTTCCCTCACCCTAGAATCCACCATATATATATATATATATATATATATATATATATATATATATATATATATATATATATATATATATATATATATATATATATATATATATATATATATATATATATATATATATATATATATATATATATATATATATATATATATATATATATATATATATATATAATTTATTTTTATGAGAGTTATTTTTAAAAAGTATTAATAACTTTCTCAAATTTTAAAAAATATTTAATTTTTTTCTCAATTTTTTATTTCTGTAATTTTCTCAATTTTATTATCGATAAAAATATTTATATATGTAAATAATGATAGTATGAATTGTTGTTTGCTATTTTTTTGTGATGACATTTTAATGTTAAAATGAAAATATATGTAAAACAATTTATAATAAAAAATAGTAAAAATTATTTCGAAATTAAGCACAATAAATTTTACTATATTTTAATTTTAAAATAGACTTTCAAAATAAAAAACTCACAAGACCCTAAACAAGAATATATCTATAGCAAAAGATATCATTTCATTTAATTAATGGATTATATTAATTTATATCCTTCTGGACACTCTCCCGCATCGGTTGCAATAACCTCTCCCTCTCCTCCTCCAAGAACTTCTCCCGCACCGTTTGCAACCAATTTTCCCTCTCCTCCTCTAATATATTATCTTGCTCCTCCTTCCACTTCTCCATTTCCTTCCCCAACTCAACAACAATTTTTTCAACCTCTCCCTTATTGATTTTCTCTCTAGATGATTTAGAGCGTCCAGAAATACCTTGAAACCAACGCCTCTATAAAGACCACGAACACGCCCATGATGCTCCTATGTTCCATTCGCTTCCACCAAGATGTCACGACGATCTTGTGAAGTGAAGAGGCCGACTTTGATTTGTTCAACAAGATCATCCTACAACACATATGAAATTTTATCTTTACCAAATTGATTTAACTAAAATAAATATTGTTGACAAAAGTATCTATATACAATACTTTAAGCCACTTTGCGCATAACATCTGATGTGAAATTGTCGTCTTTTCTTTGACGTGCCCTCTTCCATTTCTCGTAACGTGATGGTGGATATGGAGTGCAGTCAAGACTTATAGAACCTCCCACCTCTTCCTCCCTTTGTTTTCTTTTTTTTTTTCAAGCAAAATTTTCCCAAGCCTTTGATATCCTCCAAGAGACAACCTATCTGGATAAATATTTCTAGCTCGATTTTCCTTTCCTTTTTGGCTCTTTGCCAAGATGACAAGAGTGATGCGAGACTCTACAAATTTCTCCCAAACATCTTGATCAATAAATGAATACACCTTGTATGGGGGGTTTTCTTTATCTTCTCCATGTTAAATATAATCATGGATGAGTTGTGTCTTAAAGCCCTTCCAACGCCCACCATAATATGTAAGTATTTTCTTTTTCACGTACTTATCATTTGGACTAACAATGAACACATCATATGTTTACACAATAGAGATGTAATTAGTATTAAACAAAAAATATACTTGAAAAACAAATCATAGATTTCAAAATAAATACTGTAATATTGGTCCATATGTCGTTTTTAAAATCCTCGTCACCTTCATGCCAACTGTCTACCAATATACTCACTTTACTTCTACCTTGTAACACAATGTAACCCAAAAAATCCTCAGCATGTTCACCAGAATCCCTGTCACTTTATGCATCAACTCTAATCGGGAAGCAAACATCAGTTTCGTGGGATTTTTCACCTTCATATTCATTGTGGAACCTCTAGTTTTTCTTTTACGTTTTGTAATAACAGAGGTTGCAGCAGATGTTGAATATGTAGTTCTTTTCGAATTGGCCATGACTATCAATAGACTAACGTTTCAGGGAAAATAAATGGAAAATAATAAAAACAAAATGATCAATAGACAAACTAATTTAGAAACCCTAACCAAAATGATCAAGAGACTATTCCAGTGAAAAACAAAGTGATATTTAAATCGCTTTAGTGAAGAACAAACCAGTTGCGAAAATGACGTTTGATGAATACTGTTGGAAGAACTTTGATAAATATCAGCTTGAAAATTGCCTAGGGTTTTTTGCAAAATAAGAGTGATGAGTTTATGTTTGAGCGTTGATAGGTAAATAAAAATTTAGAAACTAGATAGTTTTTTGAAGTCTTTCATGAAAAAAGTGTCACGTCGGTTAAACATAAAAATTGACGTGATGTTGTTAATTAAAAATATAAAATATAAAAAACACAATAGCCCCATATTTTGGGAATTCATTTAAAAGATATATCACATTAATTTTTGTTAAAATCTTAGGGTTTTAAATATATAAAATAAAGATTTTGAAATAAAGATTTTGTAAATAGTATTTTGAAATTCTTAATGCAAAATATATTACCTCTCAGTTTATTCTTGTATCTAAGGTAAATACTAATAAAAAATTAAAAATGAAATTTGGAAAGGTGCCAAGTGAGAAATACTAATTAAATAATTTAAAAAAAATAAAAACGTAGTTTCTATTGATAGGCCCTTGCAACTGCTTCATATGGATCTTTTTGTCCCATGAAGAAATGTAAGTTAAGGCGGAAACGTTTACGCTCTAGTAATTGTGGATGACTACTCTCGATATACCTGGACAAAGTTCTTATCTCAGAAAAGAGAGGTGTTTGCTGCTTTTCGAAAACTAGCCAAAGTTATCCAAAATGAAAAAGAAACAAGCATTACATTAATAAGAAGTGATCATGGAGGAGAATTCCAAAACGAGGACTTCAAAAATTGTGTAACGAGAATGGCATTCGACAAACCTTGTCCACTGATAGAACTCCCCAACAAAATGGGGTAGCAAAAAAGAAAAATTGATCTCTAATAGAGCTAGCAAGGATGATGCTCAATGAAACAAATCTTCCCGAATATCTATGGGTCAATGTTGTAAACATTGCTTGCTATGAATCGTGTCTTAATACAACCCATTCTAAAGCGAACGCCCTATGAATTATACAAGGGAAAAAAGACGAATATCTCTCACTTCCATGTCTTTAGGTGCAAATGTTATATCCATAATAATAGAAAATATAACTTAGGAAAATTTGACGCAAAGCTGATGAAGGCATACTTATAGGGTATTCCACTTCTAGCAAAGCTTTTAGAATTTATTACACAAAAAACAAAAGAACAAAATAATCAATCCATGTTACCTTTGATGAAGCTAACCCCAAAACTATAGACGTAAAAGTTATTAATTGTGTAGGTATTCTCGAAAGAACAAATCTGGAAGACAATTCAAAACCAACAGAAAATGACAATAATGATGAAGTCATATATGAAGACCCAAATCAAGAAAAACTTCCAATTACTCAACCAGAGCCAGAGAGTCAAGAGTCTAAAAAAGAATGGAGACTAACCAAAGATCATTCAATACAAAATGTAATTGGGGACATATCTAAATGAGTTACCGCCAGACAATCACACAACAAGGTATGTAATTTTGTGGCTTTTGTTTCACAAATTGAGGCAAAAGAAGTCGACAAAGTTATCACCGATGAACATTGGTCCCTTTTTGTGCAAGAAGTGGTAAATCAAAGATTCAGCTAATCTGCTAATTGGAACCCGATGGGTCATTCGGAACAAGCTAGATGAAGAAGCAAATGTTTTAAGAAAAAAATCTATACTAGTTGTGAAAGGATATAACCAATAGGAGGGGATAGGTTTTGATGAAACCTATGCTCTTGTCGCCATATTAGAAGCCATAAGAATGGTATTAACTTTTTCATGCAACATGGACTTCAAACTATTTCAAATGGATGTAAAAGTGTTTTTTTAAAATGAATACATTCAAGAAGAGGTATTTGTTGACCAGCCTCATGCGTTTATTAATCCCACTTTTCCAGACCACATGTTTAAACTTAAAAAGACATTATATGGCCTAAAACAAGATCTTGGAGCATGGTATAATCGCATAAGTAAGTTTATACTTGAAGACAAATTTGAATGAGGACAAGTTGATAAAACTCTCTATATTAAGAAAACAGAACATGATATATTACTAGTTGAAATATATGTTGATGATATCATTTTCGGTGCTACTAACGAATCCTTGTGCAAGGAATTTTCTGAAATAATGCAAAATGAATTTGAAATGTCTATGATGGGAGAATTAAAGTACTTTCTAGTGCTTCGCTTCTATCAAACCAAAGGAGGAGCATTCATAAGCAAAGCAAAATATTGCAAAGAGTTACTCAAAAGGTTTGATATTGAAAGATCAAAGGTACTAGCAACACCAATGTCAACAGCGTGCTCCCTAGATAAATATGAAAATGGAAAACTTATTGGTGAAAGAAAATATCGAGGTATGATTTGGTCACTATTATATTTAACTGCATCCAGACCTGACATAATGTTTTTGTATGTGTCATACCCCAAAATTTTCCCACCACATTTTCATACTCAAGCTCATTTGAATATTCAAGGCTCAAGGGTTAATCTAAGGCATTTTCCTAATCAAATGGTCCTCAAGTTAGGGTTTTGGATTTTGATAAGGAGAAAAGATGTATCAAGGATTCCAATGGATTTCATATGGTTTATTAGGGTTCAAGGTATCTCCATGTCAAAATTCAAGCTTCAATTCCAAGGATTGCTCATTCAAATGCTCGGATGATCCACAATCGACTAGTTTGACCTAAAAGTCAACTATGGTCAAATTACAGTCAAAACTCCTGATTTTTTGTCAACATCAACCTCTTGAAATATTATTCATCATTTGATCAAGGTTTGATCATGATTTATCAAGGAAAGCTTCAAAATTAACAAGATTCAAAGTTGCTAAATTAGGGTTTTTAAGGAGAAACTCAACTGAACTTTGACTGGCCATAACTTTCACATGGAGTATCAAAAATTTCCCAACCAAAGCCTATTCTGAAGGAAATTGGTTTCTCTACAACTGTGTCTCTAATATGCCAAGGCTAGAAATGCTTCATTCAAGAGATATGGCCCAATACGTTACAAGTCCTCGAAAAAGGTCATTAAAAGGTTATCTTTTTCAAAAGCCCATAACATGAGCATGGAAACTTCAATGGAGATGAAACCAAAAGGAGTGTTTATAGGACTATTTGAGCTTTCTAAAAAGTCCAAGAACACCCCAAAATGATACAATTTGAGCAAGATACAAGTTGCACAAGTTGAGTATTTTTGAAGAGGTGCATGAAGAAAAATATTGGCCAAAATCAATTTTCTTCCAAATGGGCCTAAGTTCTTTTGTTCTAAACTTGTTTCTAACATGGTCCACGACCAATGAGCCCATCCATGCATTATTATTTTATTTATTTTTGATTTTTATCCATTAAAAATCAAATTTAATATAATAAATAGTGGAGATATTCAAGGAATTCTTAAAGATTATTTTTCCAATCAAATCATGAATATAATATATAATTTAAATCATTGAAATTCGTTGGTTTGGTTATAGGAAAGATATGGTGCAAAAATAGATTTTTTAACTTAATTCAAATCAAATCTCAATCTCTCCAAGGGCATGATTTCTTTCTATTTTCTTTGACCTAATCTATTCCTTATAAATATGCAAAGGTAATCAGAGGCAAGGGGGCGAAAATTGGGAGAAAGAAGCTAGGGTTTTCAAAGAGCAAAATATCAAAGGAAGGTGCAATTTTCGTGTGCTTCATCCAAGGGGTTTCATAACCAAATAGCTGCCCTATCTTCTTCCCGAGGTATTGTATAGTAAGTTCACATGGTTTGTAACACGCCATAATTCTTGTGATTCACGTCTCATGTTGAACATATTTCCATTGCATTCTTGATTTTCGTTTTGAAGCCCCAGTGCATTTTAATGTGTTTTGTTTGTTTTGTTGAGTTCATAATACGTATTAGGAGAGGCAGGAACCATCGTTTTGGAGTTTTTGAGTCCTAATCGCGTGATGCCATTGTTAGGGCATAAGTATCATTGTGCTTCGTATTCACTATTGCATGCATTTTCAGGGGAAACGGACATCACCATTGAACTCAGGGGCCTCGGTTTAGGTGATCTAGGTTGTCTTCGTTCTTTTTTTGATTGATTTTGCAGGATTCAAATTGTAGCCATGGGAGACGAAGAACCTGCGGAAAAATCCGCAGGTAAAGTCGCAGCAATATCCGCAATAAAACCGAAGCCTAAGCCTGGCCTGTAGCCTGTCGTAGGCTTATTTTTGGGCTTGAGCCTGACCTTTTCGAAGGCCTGGCTAGTCTGTTAGCCTACATAAAATCCTATTTCTTATGGACATGTGTAAATAAGCAATTAAAATAATGTTTAAATAGACTAACTAACTTAAAAACCAAGAGACTAAAAATTTGTTTGCATTGACTTATTTTAACTTACATATTAGCATAAGTTTGTGAGACTATTTATTTAAGAGAACTTATGAGAACAATGTTCATCAAGTATTTTCATCTTATTTACACAAGTTCATGTTGTATCCTTTTCCATGAGATACTTTTCCTTGGTTATGAACTTCATTAAGAGTTTAAAATAAAACTCAACCCTCATTTTAAGGTCAACATTATCATGAAATGTTCGACAATTATCCAAATCAACGACTTGTTGTTACCCATTGAATCTTGAGGTTAATGTTCTGTTAACATAAGATTGGGTTGCACTGCGGTCGAAACTCTTACTCAAGGAGTTTCAACCTCATACTTCTCGAGGTTGTTTTTACTAACACTATGTTTGGATCACAAGAGAAAATAAAAGGAAAGAAAGGGAAAGGCAAGAAAGTAAAAGAAAAGAAAGAGAGTAGAAAGTGGAACGATTATTTAGTTGTTTGGTATAAGAGAAAGTGAAATGAAAGAAATCTAAATATTGAAAATAAGAAATATTTATATTTACAAAATGACAAAAATAACCTTAGTAATTTTTGTTGGTTTTCTATCAAATTATTTATTAATTAAATTAAATGTTAATGTAACCTTTTATATTATTTATACAAAATACTGCATCTTTAATAACCCTTTTATATTATCTATTTGTGTTACCGTTTAAAAAAAAATACTGCATCTTTAATATTTATTTTTGTCACAATATTAAATATATTATTAATATAATATTAAATAGGGTTGTTTTTGTCTTTTATGTAAAAAAGAATTACAACTTCTTTTTTCCGTCCAATTTTGAGCAGAAAGCTTTTATTGGTGGGTCCCAGCCCAATCTTTCTTTCCTTTTCTTTTTGCAGTGTTAACAAACAATGGAAAGTGAATCAATCCCCTCATTTTCTTTCCTTCTTCCTATCTTTCCACTAAACCAAACATACCATAAGTCTCTCGTCAGTGGCTTAGTAAATGGATCGGTAAAATTATAGCTTGTTCATATATAGGTGAGTGAAATGATTCCATCCTTAATCAATTTTCTCACGAACGAATGTCTAAGCCCTACTATGCATAGATTTTCCATTATATACTTCTCTAAATGCTCTTGCTAAAGTGGCTTGGCTATCGTAGTTTATCATTACCTTTGAAACATTGTCCTTTACTAATGGAACTTCCAACAGAAGTTCCCTCAACCACTTTGCTCCTTGACCAGCGAAAGCGAGAGCCACGAACTTCGATTCCATGGTCGAGAGAGTAATGCATTTCTTGATCTTCCAAGAAATTTCTCCTCCAGCTACTGTAAATATTCACCCATTCGTAGATTTATGATCTCCAATGTTAGATATCCAACTCGCATTGGTATATCCTTCTAGTATTGCAGGGAACCTACCATAATCAAGGCCAAGATATTTGGTTTTTAGTAGATAACCAAAAATCCTCGCGAGTGCCTTCAAATGTTCTATACTCAGATTACTAGTAAATATTTTCATTTTACTAACTGCAAATGATATGTCGGATTTGGCACATTGCATTAAGTACATAAGACACCCTATTGCCCTTCCATATTGCAATTGAGCCATTGCTCTTCCATTGTTCTTTTGAAGTTTGACGACATGATCAAATGGAGTGATTACTTCCTTAAATTTTAAGTGTTTGAACTTATCAAACATTTTCTCGATATAGTGTGTTTGACTAAGTTCATAACCCCCACTATTTCGCTTAACTTTGATCCCTAAAATTGTGTCAACAAGTTAAAGATCTTTCATCTTGAAGGTGGAAGTTAGAAACCTATTTGTCTCTAAAATTCCACTCATCTCGTTTCTTATGATCAACATATAATACACATAGAGATATCACAATATTCTCATACAACTTTGTGTACAAACACTTGTGACAAGTATTAGATGAAGAGGGTTTTAGATGATCACGTATGATGATGCAAGAAAGTTTTAGATGAAGTGAGATATAAAATTATGAGCAACTTCAAGTTGTATATTATGAATTTGAATGAGTACCTTATTTATGTTCATTTGTCTTAAATCTTCACTTGAATTTCTATGCTAAACCTTCTTGATCAACTTTATCATTGATGTGCATGACACTTATGATCCTTTTCTTCTTTGATAATCTTTGTCTTCATCAAAATTGGACTAGAAAAAAGATATATTCTTCACAATCTCCCCCTTTTGATGATGACAAAATCTATGAATTCGGGTTTTGGTAATGATTGAAATTCTCCCCCTAAGTTGTGTGTCTCCCCCTTAATCAGCGAATCTTACAATGACAAAGTCAAACTTTAATGTCATTATTTTGGTGCTTGTTTTAATCCATAAAAGTATTTAACAAGCTTTCACACTTTTTGTTCATTAGTAAGAAGTACATAACCTTTCAATTGCTCCATATAAATCTCCTCATCGAGATCTCTATTTAGGAATGTTGTTTTAACATCCTTTTAATGAGAAAATAAGGTCATGCAAACGAAACTCTAATTTTTGTTGTGTTTGTTGCTAGTGCACATTGTCATACCCAAATTTTTACCCCCCCTAATATTTCACATCATAAAGCATCTCATATACATGTATGCATCATCAACTCAAATCAACTACCAAGAACCTGTTACTTGTTCACCAAGTCTTCAAATTAGGGTTTTGTGTATCAAGAGATTCAGGAAAAGGAACAATCAATGATTTAAATAATCCTCAATGTATCAGGAAGATCTAGAGGTCTCATTCATCCACATACAATCTCAAGTTTCAAGATCAACAACTTTCAACTTTATCTAGTCCACAATTAGGGTTTTGACCTAATTCATCTAGGAAGTTAACTTTTAATCAAAGCATGGTTCCATGTCTCAAATCATGATTCAAAGACCTCCAAATAATCAACTCACGTCATTCATTTGAATGGAAGAGCCTGATTCAATTAATACTTAGAAGAATTTGGTCAACCATGGATTTTTTAAGATCAAAATCATGAATATATGACTATTGAAGTCATTTGATCGAGAAAAATCAAGAAAATCAATCAAGAATAAAAAAGTCAACAATTAGGGTTTTGACTTTCTCATGAAGAATTACATGTTTTTCACTTAAACTTTGAAAGGACGTAACTTTTTTATCCCTTGGTCAAATGTTTTGTTCCTAAGCTCATTTTGAAGAAAAAGTCAAGATCTACAACTTTGTCATTGTGAACACATTCCCAAAAAGTGAATGGTTTTTAAGTTATGAGCCCATAAACATTCTTCCAACACTTAGAAAAATTTTCAAAGTGATTTTGGACCTAATTTCTTACCAACTTAAAGGTCATTTTTCATGATGATCCAAATTGAATCAATGCATACCATGAACATGAAAGTTGAAATGTGTCATCTAAGCTTTCCAAAAAGTCGAAGAACATCCATTTATTTTACTTGAGCAAGAAGTTATGGATTTTTGAACAAAGCTTCATGCAAGTAGTTTTCAAGCATAACTATTGTTGCATTTCACACTTTACACAATTTCTCTTCAAATTGGCGCATGTTTAAGCCTTGTCATTAACCAATATCAATGAGAATACTTATGAATCATTTCAAAAGGATACCAAGTACATTAATATTCCACTTGCATGTGAAAAAGTAATCATTACAAAATGAAGTTTTATGAGAAATTGGTGAATCATCAACAAATATCTCCAAATTCCAAATTGATAACTCATTCAAGCTTGAAATAAACTTGCAATTTGGATGATGAAGAACTAGAGGATTGAACCATAGTTAAGCTAAGAAGTCATCATTGCAAAATTGGAATATTCCCTTTCTGACTCACTAAGTTACTTATCCTCCAAACTCATTTGCTCTCAAAACTAATCTCATACTTTGGCCTATAAGTAGAGACCTCTTCTTCACTTCAAAACACACCAAAACAACTTCAATAATTGTTTTCTTCAAAATCTCATTTTTCTCAAAGTTTCATATAGGGGGAAATCGAATTTCCCAATTCTGAGCAATTCCTTCCAAACCAAGCATCCAAACACCTCACATACATCATGTAGAAGTGATCCAGACTTTCATTATAGTTTTGTAACACCATGATTACCATCTCCATATTCAACTTGTATCAATTGCACTTGAGGTTGGGTAGGGAGACTTAGGAGCTTCCAAACCAATTCAAGCATTCAGACACCTTCCATAATCATCATGGAAGCTATCCAGGTCATCACATTCCATCTGTAACACCTCAAAATCAGAATTCAGATTATCACTTTGAAGGTAAGCCTTACACTTTGAACTCTATGATTCATGCATCTTAAATGTTCAAATGTGTTACCAACATGTTTCCACACATATATAAAGTGTTTACCCTCAATCAATTGCATCATATCATGCACACACAGGATTTCATATTGAAAAATCGTTTTTAGGGTTCTTGAGGTCCATACTAAAATTCTTAATACACACTAAAAATAAATGAAATTCAATAACACCATTCAATTCCTTGTTAAAAAACGAGCGATTTTCATGTTTACTTCATATCAATTGGTTGAGAAACAAGAAAGTTAGAGAATTCAAAATTTGAGTTTGAAGCTTGAAGATGAAGAACATGTTGGCGCCATTTTGTTAAATTTATGGAAAAACATTTTTATAATATAATTAACCATTTTTGTTTTAATTCACAAATTCATCGTTGCCCTAATGGCTGAAGTGCGCGTCCTAAAACTCTCTTTCCATGTCCAAGGTCTAGGGTTCGAATACCCCTTCAGACCTTTTGTTTTCATTTTATTTTTTAACACATTCAACACTTGTTTTTAAATATAATTAATTGGAGTCATTCTTTTAACAAGTTCAGCATGTGGCTCAGTGGTAAATCTTTTGAGTGGTGAGTATGAGGGCGTGAGTTCAAGCCCCTACATGGCCAAAACCAAAATTTGTTATCACTAATTTCTTTCCTTTTTTAAAAACTTCACCCAATTATTTAACCTAGTAAAAATAATCATTTTAAGCTAATTTTCACACTTCTCATTTACCACGTATATTTTATGAATATACAAAAAATCACAAAAAAAATAAAATTTATTTGATATATTTTTATTAGGTTAAAAGTAGCACTTTTTAAAGTGTTTTAATATTTATAAAATATTTTCTTTTTGATTTTATTTCTTAACCTAATCAATTTCAAACATTCATGTAAATAAGATATCACGACTTAAGTATTGATTAAATGTACATAACATGTTTACCCTAAGAATTTGTTTTTACACCATGATTAAAAAAAATTTACTTTAGAAAATACATCCGACTAACCAGACAACTAGGTTTTTTTTTTTAAGTCAAACTTTTCAAATCTTTCAAGTAAATCATATTCAATTTTTAAACAATATCATGGGCCTCTTTTAGAGTGTAAGAACCAACATCCCTTTTGTACATAAATAAATTTGGGCCTCTATAAAAGTGTAAGTCCCATCCCCTTTCTCTTTCTTCAAATCATCCATCAAAATCATCTTCAATCTTTTCAATCTCAACATAAATAATTTGGGCCTCTATTAAAGTGTAAGACCCAAAACCCCTTAAACATAAATAAACACCTTAGGCCTCTCCTTGAATTGTAAGTCCCAACCCTTTTTTGTAAATAAATCACTGGGTCTCTCTTTGAGTTGTAAGTCCCAACCCTTTTCTTTTTAAATCAATGTTATGGGCCTCTCTTGAGTTGTAAGTCCCGTACCATTTCTCTTTCTTCACTTACGAACATATTCAACTTTCAAACTTGCGATTCAATCAATCTTGGGCCTCCATTTGGTATAATCCTCATCTTCTTTTTAACTCATCCGTGATTAAATATTTGTTCACATGAGTTCACTTTATATTTGTTATACTTGTTATGCTTGTTATACCTGTTATTTTTGTGATACTTGTTATACACTTGAATGATGCATATATAAATTGTTTTTTTACTGCTTAGATCTTTCCCCAGAGAAAATCCTAAGATAAACCTTATATATATATATATATATATATATATATATATATATATATATATATATATATATATATATATATATATACACACACACACACACACACACACACATATACACATATTATAGGACTATGACCAGGATGATGATTACTTCCCGGTGAAGCCTCTCCTATAGTTTAGACAATCATAGTATTACATCCCCAAAAAGAGGAATTATTCTCGGTGAAACCTCTTAAACCCATAGATCAAACAATAGGTCACGCCAACTTAAAGATGATTCTTCCCGGTGAAACCTCTTACCCTTCTGCTTAGAGCCAAATTAGGGAATCCCACATAGCTTTCTCTTATGATAAAACAAGGACCCTTGATGACCCTAGATTAGCCTCCTCTTGGACTTAGAATGCAAGGACCCATATGCTTCTTAGAAGTTCCCTAGCTTCCTCTTGGGCTTAGTATAAGGACCCTCAGGCTTCTTAAAAGCATAGGACAGGTCTTAGTCACCTTTAACCAGTCCTTGTGAGAATCAAAATCCTTAAAATATAAAATCATAATCATTTAAGTATTTAGGATTCTCTCCTAATCTCTAACACCGATTCATTCCCTAAGAATTAGAGATATGGAAAATCTCAATACTCGTACCAAATCCATCCTCAGTTAAACCAGCCTCAATCTCAGGCTTTGTATGAGACAGAAATAAAATCCCCTCTAGAGTCAACCTCACTTTTGGGCTTGATACAAAATAGATAAAACCCCTAGTCAAATAAACCCAGGTGGAGTAATCCTCAATAGAGTCAGTTTTCAATCCTCTCTTTAGCCTTAATCTTGGGCTTTGAACAAGACATCAAAATTCAAAAATCTTCCCCAGAGATGAGACACAAGCCATCTCTATGGAAGAGATATCTTTTCTATTACACCATATTCAAATCAAACATTATCAAACATTTCCCATTTAAGTGATGTAAGTGGCACACTCGTTGATTCAAAATCCGAGTTGAAGTCCCTCTCTTATGGTTGAAAAACACTTCTTTTGTTTAAGTGATGTAAATGGCACACTTGTACACTCAAGTTAAGGTCCATCTCTTATTATGCAAAGAACACTCTTTTTACTCTCAAATGTTTGTGATGAAATATGTGAGATATCTCCCTGTTAAGATGACAACTTATCTCTTCCTCTTACCAGAAATAAACTTTAGCTTCAATCTTGAGCTTTGAACAAGACACAAACAAAACATCACCAGTATATAGCCAGAACTACGACTGCTCTGATTTCTCAATTTCCTTTTTGAGAATACGTAGGTACGAGGTTTATCCTCGACGGACACTAAACCGTAATTGCCTATAGTTCCCCGAACTATAGATGCTTTGACTTCCTCTAGGGATATGTAGGATATGAGATTTGCGAAAATCTTTTCGAGCACATGAAACAAAAAACCTATTCAGGTCCCTCACCTTTTTTTTAACAAAAATTCTCTTTCTTACACAAAGGAGAAACTTTCCCAGTAACAAGTAAACACTACAACTCATAGCACAAACAAATAAAAGGCTCCCGTAGAGTATTACGGATACTTAGGATGCTAATACCCGTAGAAATTTTATATTTAGAGGTGATATTGAGATTTTCCACTACTATAATTTTTTTTTGTGAAAACAATAAAACTTACCCGGGTTGTTTGGTAAGATCAAATGAATCCAGGGCTGAACCGTAGGGGTTGTTTCGATGTGACAAATGGCATAATGTTTGAAACCACCATATTTGTCCATGTGACACCTTCTCCTCTTTGTCTCATTTGGTGAGTTTAATGTTCCAAAGTTTTTATAAGTACCTTTAAATTTTACTCTATTGTCTATGTGGGACTATTTACAATGCATTTGTTACTATTAACTCAATTGCCTATTTTGGTCATATTGGAATAATACCATGACAATGACAATTATTGTTGATAATTTCAACACTAACCACCAGGGCCGGTCCCGACATTTTAGAGGCCCGGGGCAAATAAATAAATGGACCCCTAAAAAAATTGACGTTTTACTCGCTTTTAAAATGAAGAAGAATCTAGGAGAAAAAATTAAAAATATGTCTTGATTGTTTTTAACCATAAAAAGAATTTCAATATAGATAAGTAGTAATCTGCAAATTATTAAAGAATTCAAAATCGAAATATGATTAACTGAATTAAAAATAAGAATTTTTTAAGTGCTTTAATTGCTCCAATTTCTAAGCAACATTCACCATCTAAAATAAATGAAAGTGGCGATTTAACCAAGTCATATAATCAAAGCACAAGTGATTATAAATTTGATTTCCATCGTAAAAAGAATTGATATTAAATGAATTGATTGACAAAATTTTAAACATTTGATTATAACATATAAATAGTTTTTAAAATTTATCTAAAATAAATTAAAATAAAATTATAATAGTTACAATAAATAATCATTGAATAAAATTTAATTTAAAATTATACTATAATTAAAATTTGAAAAATAGTAATAGTCCAAAAAATCATACTAAATTATAATACTATAACTTCTTCCCTCCAAAATGTTCCCGCCAAAATTTCCACATAATAAATCATCATATTTATTATTAATAATAATAATAATAATAATAATAATAATAATAATAATAATAATAATAATAATAATAAGAGTTAAAAGGTGGGGCACTGACAGTGTAAAATAGTTTTACACTGTCATCCAATAGAAAATCATAAATGTTCCATGTCATTAATTTTTTTTAAATAAAAAAGTGGTTTAATTAGATACATGGGTGGTGATTGGTTGACAGTGTAAAATATTTTACACTGTCAGTGCATCACCCATTTTCTCTAATAATAATAATAATAATAATAATAATAATAAACCTACAAGCGATTAGTTTCAATTCTTAAACTAATACATAAAAACTATCCCATGACCAGAATTTTAAATTGGTGATCTCTCCACTTTCTAGCCCACGTACAAATAAAAAATTAATATACAAAAAACTAACCCCCACAATCAATTCCACTCATCCTATATATTCTCCATTTCTTTTCCTTTCAATCATATTCTTATTTCAATTTCTTTTTTATTTTTTCGACAGTATTTTTCTCTGGAGCTTTGCTTCTATCATTTGCTTTCTCCATTGATATATTTTTATATATGTTATACATTTTTATATATATGATATAGGCTATAGTAATCAACCATTCTTTGACTTAACACATTGTATTTTTGCAGAGGTATATATGTTAACAGGTACTCACCATCATCAAGGAAGTATGCTCTAAAAAATGAAGGTAAATCATTTTTGTTAAAATATATTTATTGTAATTTAATCTTCATATTAGAATTTATTTTCTGGTTGTCAATTTGTCAATTAATAAATGTATTTTTTTTTCTATCTATTATTTTGTTGAATTTCATGAGAAGAGATTCCGTTGCATCAACATAAAGTTTAATTTCTTTAAAAAAAATGGTTATTTCTTTCCAATGTGATGTTTATCAAGGTTTTGAAAAGTAGTGTCAAAATAATAAGTGATAATTAATTTTTCCAGTATATTGAAAAATGAGTTTTATCTTATGGATTTTGATAATGATATGGTATTTTTATTATACTGCAATTGGATTGTCTTTAATGCATTTGCCTTCTTTTCTTCCTTGAAGTTATGTTCCACGAGGTCGCTAATAATTTATAATAATTCCACATGTTTCTAACTTATTAGTCCATGTCTTGGTTTACACTATTCACAAACTCAAAAATTGATTGTCAAGCTATATTTATTTGTAAACTTTACAGTAAAGAAAACTTCTAACAAACTCTATGTGATGTAGCGAATAAGAATTGTATTATTTGAAGTAGCCTTCAATGTCAACATATGACGAGTACCATCGATTGCACATGAAAAATAAATGTAGTATGCATCTTTTATATGTATGTAGTTAACATTATGAATTTTTATAATACCTTTTCATTTTATTCGAAGCTATATAGTTTAAATAATATAGTTTATGTCAATTTTTTATGATTATTTTATAATTGATATTAGTGGTCTAATACAAGTATTTACTTAACTATGGCATCATATTAATTGCTTTGTGTTATATATTTTTAATTTATTTACCTCTATTTTACAATATTTTTTTATTTGAAATTGCGACAAATTTTATATGTAATCATATAAATTGTATCATTAATAATAATTGAATAACACATTACATGTCCGTGCATCGCACGGGTAGACGACTAGTTATATTATATCATCTATATTTAGTGAACTAGTTAGATAGGGAGTAAAATAACTGCTAAAATTTGAAACAATGGAGAGTTCTTGTAAAATTATAATAATTAATACTTGAAAGCAACCTTACAAGACTCGAACCGCCTACGTAAACATTCTAAAGATATTGCCAAACCGCTAGACTATATGCAACAAGCTGTTGTATGTTTTCGCTAATAAGTATATATTTTTGGTTTTAGTATTATATGTTTTAACCACACCTCCTAAAATTGAGGCCCTCAATTTTTTGAGGCCCTGGGCTGTGGGCCTGCTTGTCCAGGCCCAGGGCCGGCGCTGCTAACCACCTAACTAACAAATAGCTATCTAAGTGGCTTGGGCAAGAAGTTAATCTAACTAACTTTGTTACTAATATGGTAAGGCTTGGTCTGGTGTGATAATATATAGGGCCCGTTTGTTTTGGCTTTTTTTAAAAATGATTTTTATAGTGTTACATAATTTTGTGAAAATTTTTTTTACAAAGAAACTTTTTATAAAAGCTTCAAATGAAAATTTTGTTTGAATAGTTATTCTTAAAATGTGATTTTAGGTATTTCGTCTAATTATGGGAAAAAATTTGGATATCAAAATTTTAAAAAATCACTTAATTTTGAAGCTATTTCAAATAGATTTTCATAAAAAT
The DNA here is from genome assembly GCF_029867415.1 of Vicia villosa. Classification (NCBI taxonomy): domain Eukaryota; kingdom Viridiplantae; phylum Streptophyta; class Magnoliopsida; order Fabales; family Fabaceae; genus Vicia; species Vicia villosa. Next base: position 184,136,918 of record NC_081180.1, read on the forward strand.
CATTTTTAAAATACAACTTTTTAAAAAAATTGCGATTTTGACAAAATTTTAGTCTTCAATAATGTGTGTTTATGTTATAAGATGTCAAAATAAGTGTTTCATTTTAGAAAAAACGAATATAAAAAAACTTGTAATATTTTGAAAAACAGTTTTGGAAAATTTATTTTAAAAAATACAAAGAAATAAACCATTTTTTTAAAGCTGAAACAAACTCGCCCCTAATATCAAAATTATTTGTGTTAAAATAGAATTAGTGACGGCAGTTCTGCTCCCACCACATGCACCGTGAGTAATAAAGACTCTTGCTTGCATTAAATCTTTATTTCAAACCTCTTTTCCTCTTTTTGTTTAAGTCACCTTTTTCTTGTCATTGTTTATTTTTATTGACTAATCTTCTTTATCTTCTTGTAAGACTATTATAGAATGGTTAGGAGCGCTACGTTTAGATCATCTTTTTATTTGTATGGCTCTGATTTATGACACATGAGAAGCATCAATTTCTGAATATGTAAGGTATATTTATATGTTGAAAAGGTGTAATCTAACACAATGGTTCCACTAAAATGGTGGCATGTACATGCTCTTGTCGTAAAAGGACAATTACATAACCCATTCTTTCAAAAGTAGGATAATAATAAAGAGAGTACGTCACAAATTTAATAGACTTAACTTATGTCATAAGTTACCATTTATTTGATAAGAGACATATATACTCATTAAGGTAAGCAAGGTCCTTCTTAACTTTGTAGGAACCAATCACTACATTCTCACACTCCTTTATTTCTTTTCTTTCCCTACCTTGTAAGAGTCATCTTGTGCTTTTTTTATACTTTAGAAACCTTTTTTCTAACAAAGGCAAAATTGAAATACCTAAATCACTTTTTATAAACTCTTTTTCAAGATATGTGTTTTATCTACATGGCTTTATCTTGTTCAAATAATGTGGACATGTTGTCTTAGGTCTCACTTATTTCTCAGAAAGTTCAGTTAGATATTCTTTTTGAACTTTGTGGCAGTTGGGTATATAATTTATAAAGTGGTAGTTGGTTGATTCTATTTGGTTAACGTATATAATTTAGGTTAAATTACTCCCAAGGTCCTTTAAATTATTTAATTGTAACAGTTTGGTCTTTCGAGTTTTTTTTTGTAACAACTTGGTCCTTTTGGGTGATAACTGCCTCCTTTTTCTCTCATTCTAATCATTTAGAAATGTTGATTGTTGTGTTTTTGGAAGCACTTCATCATTTTTACATCCCTCAAAATAATTGCATCCACAACTATCACATTTTCTCGATTAAAAAAAGATAATGGTGCACACATTTGATAACATAAAAGATCTAGTTGTAGCAAAAATAACATGAAGGACCAAACTGTTACAATTAAATATCTTAAAGGACCTTGGAAGTAATTTAACCTATAATTTATGTATAAGGTATAAATTATTTCTATATATGTTATAAATTGTTTTAATAAACTAGTATTTTAGAAAAATTTTAATAAACTCGAAAATATTAGTGAAAAATATAAATCTCTCAAACAATAACACAAAATTTATCTCAATAAATAAGTTCAATTAAATCAATCTAAACAAGCCCTACATTTTAGATGAATATGTAAGATTGTTGGTTTTTAGAAACATTCGCCTATAAAAATATTTGATCAATAAATTTAAAATTAAAAATAATATTTTGCAATCTTGTCGAATCACTTTAATGGTTAGGAGCAAGGTTGTCAGAATTGAGTTTTTATCTTGACTCGTTTTATCTAGGTAAAATCGAAATATAAAATCGAAACATAAAATCATAGAGTTTATCTCATATTAAAATTATATTAAATTAATATATACGACATATATATACTTATATAATATTCTAAATACATTAATTATTTAAAATTTTAACTTAATTATAAAGCAAAAATATACTATATCATCATAATAAAATGTAATATTCACAAACTTGTATCAAACTACATAAATTGTTCACCAAATCATAAACCGTAACATCCAAAAGATTATAAAAAGATAATAGTTTCACAAGTTTTTCAAGTTCAAAAAAACAAATCTTTTCATCTTCATGTTCAACTTAATCAAAAGTTCAATCCTTCTACAACATCATCTTCATTAGAACATTCATATTCGACTTGATTAAATCCATCTCCAAATCTTAAAGATTCTTTAATATTATAACCAAGATATGAATGTGAACAAAATTAAAAATCCATAGAGAAAATTTTATGGGTCAAAATATAAAATGTGATTTATAAATTATGACCATAAAAAAGTAAATCAGATCAAAGAGTAAAATCCAACGATTTTACACGATTTTATACGATTTCACCGATTTCAGAAAGATTTAAATCACATAAAATCGTTCTAGAATACGATTTTACATTAAAAGGTTTTTACTTGCGATTTAACACGAAATGCTGACCTAGAAACGTGAAATCTATAGAGTTTAGGTTTTAAATCGAGATTTTAACAACCTTTGTTATGAGGCCCCTCTTTGAAGGAACAGTTGATCCAAATCCTCTTCAACCCGACAACACAAAGGACACACCAACAAGTGAGAGGCGATTAAGATTCCACGTTTTGCCAAGTCTGATTTCGTAGGAAGTCTATTTCAAATCAACCTCCAACCAAAAAGATGGATTCTACTAGGAACCTTAGACTTCCATAAACGAGAAAGGGCTAAAGAAAGAGATTCATCCAAAGGCGGCCTCGGTAACTCACACAACATAATCACATCATAAACATTACTCACCATGAAGCCGGAGATATTCCTCCACCATACAAAGGAGTCTTCGAGGAAGCGGCGTGGCTTAACCAGGAGAACAAGATCCAATAAATTACTCAATTGTGACACGGCTGTCCGGTCCTCCGATCCACAGAAAAAATCAAGAGCCAAACCGAATTGTCACCATTCGAACTACCTATATCTGCCACCTTCGAATGAGGAGCATCAGTCAAAAGGAATAAATCTGGAAAAATAATTCCAAGCGGTGTTGTACCTATCCAAACATCAAACCAAAATTCCAAAAACAATCCCATTCCAATTTTGCAAGAGATAGAAGATTTAAACCAATTTGACGGTGATCCCAAATCCGCACAACCGATCGAACAAAGGTCCTTCCACCAAAGAGAAACCTTACTTCTCAAATGTAAAGACAAAGCCTTAAGCATTGCTCTTTGAATGTTACCATACCTGCAAGAAAGAAAGTTAGTCAATAAAGAGTTCTCCTTGTTCAAAATGTGCCACTTCCACTTGCTAAGAAGCACTAAATTGAACTTCCCACAATTCTTCATACTAAGCCCCCCTTCTCCTTTTGAAAGACACACTTTATCCCAACTAATCTTCTTCTTGTCTTCATCACCACCCCAAAAGAAGGACCGTCGAATCGAAATGATCTCCTTAACAATGGTTTTCATAGCCTTATAAAAGGAGAAGAAAAAATTGGAATACTAGACAAAATATAGTTCAAAAGTATAACCCTCCCACCAATCGAAAGATGTCTATTATGCCATCTTCTAATTCGACTTCTTAATCTCGAAACCATCGCCCTCGATACATCACATCTTCTAGGATTAATACCAACCAGAATACCAAGAAACACAAAAGACGACGAACCAATATCGCAATTAAGAAAAAAGGACCCGACCTGAATAAAAATCGGGTCAAGATTCACACCAAAAAGCCGACTCTTGTTCAAGTTAACACGCAACCTAGACACAAGTTCAAAACCTCTAAGAATGGCCTTAAAAGTCCAAAGATTGTTCCAAGAGTCCTCACCGATTAAAATAGTATCATCGGCGAATTGGAGTATCTCAAAATGATTATGATCATCCAAACTAAAACCTTTAAAGTCACCTAGATAAGAAGCCACCTTCACCATACCCGTCAAACCCACCACAACCAACAAGAAAAGGAAAGGAGAAAGGAGATCTCCTTGACTTAACCCTCTAGAAACCGAGAATTCTCGAGTTGGACTGCCATTAACAAGGACGGACATTGAGCTATTGAAAACTAAAGCTTCAATCAACCTTCTCCAATTTGCACCAAACCCATCCTACGTAATAGATATCTAAGAAACTCCGAAGAGATACAATCATAGTTCTCAAAATCAACCTTCACCATCATGCAACTTCTCTTATTCCTCTTAGAAAAATCCAACAACTCATTGACCACAAGAACCCCATCTAACATATTCCTATTAGGAATAAAAGCGGATTGACATTGCGAGACAAGGTTGTCCAACACCAACTTCAATCTAGAAGCAAGCAGCTTAGCCAAAATCCTATACAGACTACCAATTAGACAAATGAGGCGATAATCATCCAACAAGATGGGATGTCAACCTTAGGAATCAAAGCCAAGGAGGAAGCGGTAACCGCTTTAGGCAACACGTTAAAAGAATGGAATTCATTAACAAACCCGAAGATCTCCTCTTTCAAAAAAGGCCAACAAACCTTATAAAAAGCCATAGAGAAACCATCTGGCCCGAACTTTTATCTCCATCATAATTCCAAATGACCTCCCTTATTTCCTCTTCCAAGAAAGGTAACTCAAGAGACAAAGCTTCCGCATTTAAAATGGAAAAGAAAGAAACTCCGCCCAAAAGAGGCCGCGGAGACATTGTTTCCTCAAACCTTTTCCCAAAATGTCCCATCATTTCTTCTTTTATCAAAACAACATTATCTATCCAACCATTAAGAGTATTCAAACCCAAGATTGAATTCCTTCCACTACAAAAAAGATGCTCTGCAGCGACGTGGATAGCACGTCGCAACATGCAACATCACGTGGAAACAAAAAAATAGCGACGTGGGCCAACATGTCGCAGGAGCTAAAGTGGCAACTACGTAGCGACGTGGAGACCACGTCAGAAAGTAGCGACGTGACTCCAACGTCGCAACAGGATTACATAGGAAACAGCTACCTGCACACACAGCAGGTGTGGCAGGTGTGGAAAAGTGTGAAGTTGACCAATGTAGCGACGTGGTTTCCACTTTGCTACATTAAATGCTTTTTTTTAAAAAAAAAATTAATTACACAGGATGTGATTGGTTTTATTGGTTTTATATAATTAATTAATATATAATAAAATATATATAATAAAATATATATAATAAATTTATATAATAAAATTTATATATAATAAAATTTATATAATAAAATCTATAAAATAAAATTTATATAATAAAATCTGTAAATTTTGGTAGCTCACTAACTTGTTCCCATATAGCCCATGGTGACAATCGTGGCGGAGGCAAATCTTTCACTCGTACATCTTTTTTAAAGTTTGTCATGTTTCTTCTATAGGAGTGATTTCGTGGTAGGAATCTGCGGTGACAGTCAAACCACGAGCTTTTCCCACCTTTATCCAACGTGAACCCTTTGTTGTTTTCCATGCAATGCGGACAACCCATTTTGCCATGCGTACCCCAACCAGACAACATGCCATATGCTTGAAATTCGTTGATGTTCCACATCAAGGAAGCTCGCATTGTAAAGTTTTCTTTACGTGATATATCATAAGTCCATTCTCCAATCCACAATCTCTTCAAATCATCAATTAAAGGTTGTAAATACACATCAATTCCTGCTTTTGGACTCGAAGGTCCTGGAATGACGCACGTCAAAAACATGTATGGTTTTGTCATGCACATCTTAGGAGGGAGGTTGTAAGGGGTTACAATAACTGGCCAACAAGAATACATACTTCCCGACGCTTGAACATAAGGAGTAAAACCATCTGAGCATAATCCAAGCCTGACATTTCTAGGTTCTGCGGCAAAATCAGGATGTATTCAATCAAAATGCTTTCATGCCTCGCCATCAGATGGATGCCGCATAGTGCCTGGACTTGTTTTATTTGTGTGATGCCATGTCATTTGACTTGCACTGTGCATTGAAGCAAACATTCATTTTAACCTTGGTATTATCGGAAGATAAAACATGGACTTTACTGCTACATGGTCTTGATTAGTGTTAACGGCTCTACTGGGAACTTTATATCTTGGACTCATACAAAACTTACAAACTCATTGTCGTAAAACAACATACAACCATTAATGCAACAATCAATCTTTCTTACTCTTAAGCCCAACTTCGACACCAACTTCGTTGCTTCATAAAATGTTGTAGGCAAGTTGTCTTTCATTGCAGTTGAGTCCAACATCATTTTTACGAAGAATTCCAAACACTGATCAGGAACATTCCAATTTGCCTTGGCGGCCAACAACGGCGTATTCATCAGACGATCCATCAAACAACGGCGTATTCATCTCATTCAATAACTGATAAAATTTCTGCGCTTCCTCATTCGGCAACTCTTTCCCACCAAAATCTTCAGGTTCATCATAGGTCCCGTTCACACCAAAAGCATCCTCAACCATGTCATCAATCAGATTAAAGTTTTCCTCATATTCCATAGGCGGCCGACTACTTGAAGCATGAGAGTTGCTAGTCTCTAGTACGTTACTAGGCAGTTCTTCACCGTTAAACGTCCAAACCCAATAATTTGCAATGAAACCCCTTCTATGCAAATGAGATGTTATTTCCTGTGGGTCACTAATTATTTGTCTACATTCACATTTAAGACAGGGACACCTAACTCCTCCTTCGCTTCGACATAATTCTTGAGCAAACGCCCAACTGATAAACCCTTCAACTCCAACTATAAAAGTGGGTTTAAGTCTCATTCTTCCTGGAAATGTTCTATCGTACATCCAACTACGATAATACCGATAATATTCCATACTGCATATTTATACAATCATTGTCATTTTGAGTTAATAATATTAATCAACTTAATATTATTCTTAGATGTATACTAGTTAATATAACATATGTTATATTAAACATATGTTAACCATAAAGTTACTATTTTAGTAACTACACATTTTAAACTACACATATTGAAAATATTATTTAATAAAAATACTACTATTAAATATTTACTATTATTAAAAATATTATTTTTGATTCAACTATTAAACATGTACCATATAAATATATATTACATATTAAAAAGTACTACTCATATTAAACATGTACCATATAAAAATACTACTATTAAATATTTACTATTTTAAATATTAATAATATTTTGTAAACATAACTTCTACATTCATTAAGATTAATATGTATATTATTTTTAATATGTGTAGTTTTAATTATAGTTTGTAAACATAACTTCTACATTCATTAAGATTAAATATTTTTAATATTTTGTAAACATAACTTCAACATTCATTAAATATTAATAATATTTTGTAAACATAACTTCTATACTATTTTAAATATAATATATATTACATATAAAACATATTCTATTAGAATTTTTTTAATAAAACTATTTTTATCAAATATATACAAAAATGATGTATTTTTAATTATAGTTTGTTTACATTTCTATTTTTCAAAAAAATAACTTATTTTATATAAACGTAAAAAATTCATAACTTATATGTATAAAAATATTCTCTTTTTAATATTTTATTTTCATAATTCATAATATAAAATTATTATCTTTTTATTATAAACATAAAAAATTTAATTTCTATATATGCAAAAATTAAATTTATAATAAAAATTAAATTCTATATAAAAATATAACATCTATTCTGTTTTTTTAAAATATAGTATAATATACCTAATAAACAAACATATCTAATAAACATATCTAATAAACAAATATATAAATATAATATATATTCTGTGTTTTTAAAATACAGTATAATATTACTCATTATAATAAATGATATATATAATAAAAATTAAAAATTAAAACTTTATAATATACCTAATAAACAACCATATCTAATAAACATATCAAATAAACATATCTAATAAACAATACAAATTTTATTTTCAACAAACATACCTAATAAATCTATTAAAAAATATACCTAATAAATCTATTTAAAATATACTACAATAGACAAAAATAATTTACCTCTTCTTCAATCTACTCCTCCTTCTTCAGTCTACAACCTTCTTCAATCTACTAGAATCCATACAAAAAAAATCAAAAATTAAAAAAAATATATATAATGAAATTATAAAAAAATAAACAAAATATCAAATGTAACCTTAACTACCTTTGATATAGAAAAAAAATTGGGATTGAATTGATCTTGGGAGAGAATGGTTGGATTTTAGGAGGGGATTTTGGGAGAAGAAGCTTTGGTTTTGGGAGAGAATGAGTTTACAGAGGGAAGCTTTGTTCGTGAATGGTGGTGGAGGGAAGTGAAATGGTTAGATTAATAGACAAAGTAGCGACGTGGAAAGCACATCGCTATTTGCCACGTGAGATACACGTCGCAACATGGCAACGGTAACAATCATCAATGCCTCTGCCTGCAAAGCTGCCACTGTGTCACTTCAGTGGAACGTTGTTTTTTATTTCTAAAGGTAGCGACGTGTAACTAACGTCACTACCAAAATTTTCAAAAATTTGAATATTCCCCCATTTGAACGTTATGGCTTTTAATGAATTAATTTATGTATTTAATGTAGCGACGTGTATACCACGTCGCAACTGTTTTTCACATTACCCCATGTCTGACTTCTAATTACTTTAAGGCTGTAAAGTGGTTTAATATTAAAATAAAGCTAGCGATGTTAAACTCACGTCGCAACAATCATTTTGGAGCCACGTGTTTTCCACGTCGCTAAATATGTCGCTGGGAAGGAGTTTTCTTGTAGTGTTCTAACACGTATCTTAATGGCGTTATGAAAGAACTTAGAGTTTGAATCACCTTCCGCAAGCCACGAACACTTAGCTTTTTGCCGAAGAACACTTTCTTTGAATCAGACCGAATCCCACACTATAGAAGAAGCAGACGATTTTCTAACCGCAAGCTCCGTCAAATCCAATGAATTAGACTCTGAAGCTAACAAATCGAGATCATTCAACTCTTCTATGGCATTCTCCACCTCAAGTTTAAAAAAACCAAACACCTTTGCCCTCTCCAACCAAGAGGGTTTCCCAAAGCTTGATAAACTTTCCACAAAGCTTGATATATTTTCCACACTATCACCACTTTCTGAATCCTAATCAAATTGTCCATCTTGCGTCCGCATCATGCTCCCATTTCTCCTTGCCTCATAATATCACATTGCATTTAACTCCTACCTTAAACATGGGCCACCATAACCATTGTCAAAAAATATTCATGTATTCCTATAATACTTTCTTTATTTAAAAATTAATATTTTAACTTGTATTACTATAATACTTTCTTTATTCAAGAATTAATATTTTAACTTTATTCTTAAGGTTCAAGTAAAGTCGTCCACAATTATAGAATATTAAATTATATTTAAATATTTAAATTTACGTATAATTTTTACTAGTTAAAACTTTATTTTAATATTATTTAGTTAAATACTCACCTCAAATGATTTGTTATAAAAAAACTAATGAAAAATATAATTTTTTTATTAATTACTTTTTATATTTTCGTAATGTTAGAAATTCAAAATTTTCATATTTTTCTACTATGTTTTTTCTTTATAGCATGTTAGATGTTGCTGGTTTCACTTTTGTGGTCTTGGAAATTTTTTCTTGTTTTTGATCTTGATTTTTTCATTGTCCTCAAAAGTGTTATTAGTGTTGGATTTGGTTGAAAATATATATTGAAAAACTCTCACATTCTTTAGTTTTGTGAAAGAAGAGAGAGAGTCTAAGACTATATATAAAATTCAAGTTTTTTTTTACAAAATGTACTATTTAAAAGCACTTTAAGCTTATATTTGAGAAAAAAAATTTAAATAACAAAGTTTAAAAAAAAATTACAAAAAAAACAAGTTTTTCAGAAAATTTACCAAAGTGTGTAGGTTTCGCAGGACTCCCTAGTGTATGCGGCAAATGAATTGGCGCATTGATACAAAAATTAGGTGTATGCGCCAAATGATTTGGCGCCAATGTGTCACTCACATTAGGTTAGCCAAATGATTTGGCGCCTATGTGGGTGTTTTTTTTTTTTTTTGACTTTTTACACTAATGAGCCAAATGGATTGGCTAATTCAAGAAAATCATATTCTAATGCGCCAAATAGTTTGGCGCATACTCCAAGGGGTCTGCAAAACCTAGATATTTTGGTAAATTTTCTAAAAAACTTGTTTTTTTGATAATTTATTTTTCAAACATTGTTATTTAAATTTTTTTTCCTATATTTGAATCTTTATATTTTCTCTTATACTCTTGTTTTAGAGTGTTGTGATGGAGAGTTAAATATTTGTTTTGAGAATGCAGATGTACCGGAGGACTGAGTTAGTTGAGGGTAATCTATTGTTACATAGTGTAATTTTCTAGTTATCTATTAACAATGACATTGATTTTTTCTTTGTTTTTAAAATTTTCACGTTATTCTCTTGTGTTTTTATTTTGTTTCTCTTTTTCTTTATGCTTTGCTTTATTATTTACTTTTTATATTTTCTTAATGTTGAAAATTTTAAATTTTCATTTTTTTTTTCTACTATGTTCTTCCTTTAGAGCATGTTAGATGCTGCGGGTTTCCAACACTTTTGTGGTATTGGAGAATTTTTCTTGCTCTTGGTATTGATTTTTTCATACTCCTCAAAAGTGTTATTAGAGTTTTGGTTTTGCTTTGTGCAGGGACCGAGAATTAGATTATGTAATTGATCTTGTTATGATTTTGAGATTTTTACAAATATGAGAGTGATTTTTCGTTTTAAGTGTGAACGGTTAAATCTGGCGTTAAATTTGAATGGGTAAAAAATTATATTTATAAGATACTTACTCGTATAATAAATTTATTGAGGTTTTAGATCGAGATGGAATGACTTCCTTGGATAATAATGTCCCAAAATAGTAAACGTAGTAGAAGAGGCCGTTGTTGTGGCAATCACGGTCACGGTGGTGGTGGTGGTCGCATAAATAGTAGATTCCCCAATGTATCCAAATCACCAAGAGGAGGTAATCAACAACTTTAATGTTGAAAGTTATCATAATATTCTAGTTATTGGTCATGGACATGCATCATTACCTTAGTATTTTTGAGAAAAAGAAATGATAGAGCTATATTTAAAAAACCTTAGTATTTTTGAAATGGATAACAATACAAATTAAATGTGTAGAAGGTTATAGCTCCATGAAGTCCATTTTTAGACCATATCCATATTAGAGTCCCCTATATACCATAACACTACTATACGTAACTAATTATTGAGTGTCCAAAAGAGAAACGTGATTCCATTACAAAGTGCAGAACATAAGGCATCGAATACCAAGTCATACATCTCGTTTTTTAACAAAAGGCATCACAAGAATAACTCCCCTTTCAAAGATTCTAGCTATTATTACTTTGGCATCTACAAAAGACAACAATTAATTTAGAATGGAGACAAAGTTTCCACACACATTTGAGCCTTTCGCAGAGTTTTAGAAAAGAAACAAGATAAACATTTGGTTCTTTTACATCAAGTCACTGTCCAACTTCAATTATACTTGTCATTCTCTGCATGAAGTTTTTTTCTTTTCTACTTTTTTTGACTAATTTTGCACATAATATTCTGTTTCTTTGTCTTTTTTGGGATATATGCTTTTGATGAGTTTATCATTTGAGAGTGATGATGAGAATGAGGGATCCAAAGCACTTTTGATGTTATGGATGATGATGGAGGTACCACCATATCTTGCATCATGCATGCATGCTTTTATTCATTGTGTGTGATTGTGGTCTCTAGGTAGAAATTAAAGAGGTGGTCAAAAGATAGATGATACATGTGCTATAGCTTGTGCTAGAATGTGTTTATGAATAGATATATAGATCTCCAAGAGAAGATCGAGGTTGTTGCTTTTGATGTTTGTTGGGTCATTTTTCTAAAGTGAACATGTGTAGCCATGTTGTGTTAAGAATGAGAAAGAAGATCAAGCTAAGTAATTAATTTCCTTTAAAACATGTTCATTTGGAACATAATGTTGTGTCATTGATCAATTATCTAACATAGTTTAAATGTACACTTTAATACACTATACTTATTAAATTAGGTTAAAATTAATTTAACAAAAATAATTTTAAAATGATTTTTAATTTATCATATTACCTTTCACTAAGCTTAACATTTTAACACTCTAACTAAATTACGAATTTGATTTTTCTTATCTCAAGTTATCCTTACTCATCCCATTTGTAGCTTCTATGAATTTAACAAAGATCATCTGTTTTATCTATCGTAAGTTATAATTGGCTTGTAATATGGTTTATTGTTTTTTGTAGTCGGGTTTTTATTACCAACTTTCTTGTGTATTCAGGTTTTGAGAATCCTTAGTTCTCTAATTAATTCCATCTTACTTACACAAAAAAAAATCATGCAAGTTTTGTACTTCCTCCATTAGTAGGACTCTTTTTATTCAACAAAGATTATGTCAATAACCAAACGTTAATTAGTTCAATGGTGATTGACTCTGAATTTGGTAGTGATGACACAATTCGATCTAGTGCAAGTTTGATTGAGAAGAGACTGGAATCACTTGATTCAAAAACTCATATAAAAAATATTTTGAGTGAAGACTCATTTTGGTCCCTCACAAAAATTACACGACCCAAATTAGTCCCTCACAAAAAAAAAGAACCCAATTTAATCCCTTACAAAATTTAACCCAAGACCTTTAAACAATATCTTAAGTCTTTACCACTAGTCCAATGTACATTCATGACAAATAATTCTTATGATTTTTAGTAAAATTAAATGATTCTAAATTTAAAACAAAAAAGTTAAAATTTGTATCAATGGAGTCTTAAACCCAAGTCCGTTCAAGTTAAATGATAGTCACTTTATAATTAGACAAATCAATTTATATTGTTAATATTCTTATTAATGAATACTTAAATTAATAATTAAGAACAAAATATTTACTTATTTTAAATACAAACAAATAAATATTTACTAATTTTAAATAATATAAAAATTTAAAAATAAAACTAATAAAATATAATTCCCCTATAAGCGCACCACAGCGTCAACAACGAGAATTGTGGGGGTGTGATGTGGGTGGTAGACCTCTAACATACGTAAAGTGTTTTTGGTTCATATAGCTTGCTACACCAACTTCGCTGTATGTTAAGTACTATCATTCTAGGACTAGTTCATATAGCTTGCTACACTAGTTTGATGCATCACACTCATGATGTTAATCTAAGAAATTCCTTTTTATTTTTCTTTTGAACTTTTGAAATATCTGAGGGGTTGTTGCAAATTGTGTTTATATTTCAAAAGTTTGAATAATTTTGATAAATATGAGAAAATAGTTTTTTAATTATTATTCATTTTATTTATGATGTGTAACGGATTGACTTGACTTAGTCAATCCTTGACTCATCTCTCTCTCTCTCTCTCTCTCTCTCTCTCTCTCTCTCCCATATATATAACAACTCCCTTATTTTAATATCAGATAAGAGAACATGACCAAGTCTCTTTTTTCTTTCTATCCTTTATTTCTTTCTGTTCTTTCCTGGTTTCATCTTGCGGTCAATATATTTCTTGTTGTTCTGATACCTCAGATTGATAATGAGAATCTGGAAAGAACTTGTTGAATCCTGGGGGATTTGCGCTTATAAGGCGGATAAATCCTTAAGGACAATGTTCTTACACGCCTCAGGTTTATTTAACTTTTTATTATTTTGTAGGTTTAATCATTGTTATTACGAAAAGAGAGGATTGGATTATGTAGGTGGCCAAATTCTACAGCACTAATATCTTCAAAATCCATATTTTCTATTTAGTTATTTTGAAAGAATATATAAAATGCAAAATAACTAAACAAGAAAGATGAATTTTAAAGATGTTAGCCAAAACATTTACTATCAAAATCATTTATATATGAGTAATGTTTAATGTCGTGAAACACATCTCACGCGAACGTGTCACGAATGCTATGAAACAACCAAGTATTATTATTATTATTTAATAATTTAATCTTTCAAAGAGTGAATTTCTCTCCCCATATTTAATTTGTCTTTTACGTCCACTTTACCATACAAAAACAGACCACAAACACTATATCTCATAGTTGATAATTTTATGGTAGTTGCTTTCACCTTTAAATAGGACTCAACTCTCTAGTATTTTGAAGTTGCTATAATGCTTTTGAAATTTGTAATTGCTGTAGTATTTAGTTAATTCTAGTATTTTTAATTCTTGATAATTTTATTTTATACATTTATTTGTAAATATATGTAATATTTTTTAAGTAAAATTTGTTTAAAAGATACTTTATAAAAAATTATTCCAAAAACTATGTGAAAAATCTAAAAAAAGTATAATAATTTATTAAAAAAATGATAAATAAATAAATAGGAGAACAAGCCCGCCGCCCGCCAACCCGCCACCTTGGCGGGGCGGGCTAGGTTTTTATGCCCATTTTAATTTGGCGGGTATGTCCGCCCCGTTCTTTTTTTGGCAGACATATGGCGGGGCGGGGCACCTGCTTTGCCACCCCTAGTTTTAATACTACATGGAGCATGTGTGCGTGTGTGCGATCTAGTGGTGAAAATTTGGATCTTGAGAGTATGCTCCTCTCATGGTCTCAGATTTAAATTCTACTAAGTACAAATTACTTATTAAATAAAAATACTACGTAGAGCATTTATATGAAATATTAAAATTAGAAAACAAATAAAAAAATTAAAATTCAAAACCACGATAAGTTACTGAAAGTTGAATTATTGGGAATTATTAAAAAAATAAAATAGTTAAATAAAAAATAACAAATAAATCCATAATGAATAAGATTACAAAAATATCTTTAATTTTAGTTCCTACTAAAAGACTTAATAACTTTTATGTGTAAGATATGAAAAAATTAAATGACACATATTTCTCCTCCGATAATTCAAAAAAATATGGAATGAATAATATTATTTGTATACCACTATTTACAGTGACACTAATACTTACACAAAATACTATTTATAGTATTCATACAGTGAACAATATATTTTTAACTTTTAAAAAAGAATTTATAAAAAAGATTTTTGTTTTTAAAATTATTTTTGTAATTCAAATATAAAGTTTTTTATTAATCAATTTTATTATTGCATTAACATAAAAATACATGTTATTAACTATATATTTTATTTATGGATAGTGCTAACTTGTGCCTTAGGGGCTTAAGTTAAGAAACTCACTTATAAAAAATTTATATTGGAAAAAATAATTATTATACTTTTATTTAATTCAATGCACAATTTTCAACACAATATTTCTTAACTTAGTTCTTAACTTGTGCCCTAAGACACAAGTTAGCATTACTCTTTATTTATAACCATTATAAATTTTTTATTACTTTATTAACTACTAAAATACACAATATTAACCAAGTTCTAGCATTAAAAATATGAAATATGATCATCAATATTTACAATTTATTAACCAATTATATTTGTCATATTTCATAAATTAATATCAAAATTTGGTTAATAAAATGTAAAGATTGATTATTATATTTAATTATTTAATATTAGAACTTGGTTAATGTTCTGTATTTTATTGGTCAATGAATTATAAGTAAAATATGTGGTTAATATAATATATTTTTATGGTTAATGCAGTCATAAAATTGGTTAATGACAAACTTTATATTCGTGTTACAAAAATAATTTTAAAAAATATCTTTAATAAATATTTTTTTAATTTAAATAAAATTGAAAAAAATACTATTCACTATATAAATACAGTATAAAGGGAAGGTTATGGAAAAGACAATGTTGCCCTTTTTTATAATTCTGCCATTTCATTGATTTTGGGATATTTTGTGTCCAAATAATATTTTTTTGCAACTAAATTTTCATAATTGTATCCTTTAAAGTGCTTCCTAATTTTTTTCTAAAAACATAACTTTTTCTCACTATTTTCATGTTACGGTTGAAAAAGATAATTAAAGTTGCTTTTTCCCCTTCATATCATATGTAAACAGCTGTCATATATTTTGTTAGTAAATTACAATTTCAAAAAAATTATATCTTTTTTGTATTTTAATAGTTTTCTTCTTCTTTTAGATCATATATTTTCAAGGAATCTTCATTTTTGTTAATTGGTAAAAATATAAAATAAATTTATTTTATTAATTATCAAATAAGTTATAAAAAACATGTTAAATTAGTTTGTAAAAATACATCAATCTTTTTCTTTTCATTTTACAACAAAAAAATTCATCAAATTTTTTTACGTAATACTAAATAATACCAACAATAAAAAAAATATAAATAAAAAATTACTATTATTTCATTACAATAGTTAAAGATGTTTTATGTGAAAGATGATTTTCAATTTATATTTTTTTGGAATATAATTTTTGAAGTTCTTTGAAAGTACGGTGAAATGGAGAACCTACTTTTAAAGTGATTTATAAGAAAAATGATTTTATCAGTTTTTATTTTACTTATCTTGACAAATACAATAGAAAGCAAGGAGATTCAAATTTAAAAGTGATTTTTGCACATTTCTTTGTCTTTATGTCATTTTTTAGTTGAAATGAAGTTATTAACAAAAAAAAAACATTATTAATTGGAAGTGGTAGAGTTTACTATAAAAACTAAGGTGAATGAAAAGTGATGTTGTAGTGCTCGTACATTCTCTCGTACAAAAGACTTTTGATAAAATTATACTTTTGAATCTTTATCATTTATGTTTTTTTTAATTAAAATATATTTTGCACTTCGAATTCTCTCCTTCATTTTTCTCTCCTTCATTTTTCTCTCCTTCCCTCTACATATTCTCTATCTCTCTCTTAATTTCATTCTTTCTCTTGATTAAATATTGTTTTTTTATTGATGAGTGAGAGTGAGATTAAGAGAGATAGAGATGATGGAGAGGAAAGGAGAGAAAAATGAAGAAGAGGATCCAGGTCCTCAGAATTGATGATATAAATATAAGTTATTAAATAAAAATTTATTTTTACAATTTTTGTGTGTAATTTTTACTACTACACGAAATAAACGGAAAGTGAGTTAAATATTTAAATACAAAAAAAAAAACTAATTGATAAAATATACTGTTGATTCAAATATTTTAATTGAGAAATATCAATTTTTTCTGTGTGGCTTTCATTTTGTTTTCTTCTTTAATTCATTTACGTTATGTACCAGTTTTTATCCAATAGTATTCTTTTATCATCCTCAAATACCATTTTCAAATGTCACATTTCCTATACATAAAAAAAAAAGTGCGAAACAAATATTATTTTCTTCTATTAACATAAAAAATGCAATATAAATATTTGTAATAGATGCATGAGCTAACCCGAGACAAATATTTAAATTAGAAAAATAAGTTTTGTGCGAGCACGGTTATTAGTTTTTTATAAAATAATTAGTTATATATATGCAACCATTATTTCTCACAAATTAATTAGAAAAACTTTATATTTTTTAATATTTTAAAATAACATGATACACATGATTTTTGGGACTTCCCTTATATAGGAAATTGAATGGACCGTCCCTATTGAGTAAATTGTGAAAACTCTTTTCAACTTGTGAAATATAGAGAATAACATGCGCTTCCGCTTTCTATTCATGTTTGGAATGGAATTGAATTTGTGATATTTATAGTGTTTGGAATCCTACTGGTGTTGTTGATCTAAATTTTTTGTTCATTCAGGATTACTTATCATAATAATTGCATTTCTGTTGTAAATATAGTAGTAAAAGACCTATCTTAAAAAAACACTGCTTATATAAAAGAAACTTTAAGTATAGTCCTAAAAGACCTATTAACATCTTTAGAGTAATACTAAAAAGCATGTGTTAAAGTTGTAAATAAAATGATAATGTTAAATAAATATTAAGAATTAAAAATTAAAAATTAAAAAACAATGGCGATTAAAAAAAATAAAAAATAATGGCTAGCTAGTGGATGATTAGTTATTATAGTTAGTGGAAGAAAGGTTGATTAATAATTATAAATAATTAAAAATAATAATAAATAAATGTTGATAAATGAACTACTCTATTAAATATAATTTTAGCTCCAAAATTTACTTTAATCTTAATTTTAGCCTAAAATACTTTTCTAAAAAGCATGAAGTTGGGTGGTTCTCCGGTTAGTTAATTTTTGTATAACTTTAAAATGAAAGTAAGAACGATTATAATATATATGATTACAATTTTTTTGTATTTTATAAAATTAAAGGAATATTAATATATTTAAAAAAGTATTTATTACTGATTAATATAAAAAAATTAAGGAACACATTTGTTTTCCTTTGATACTGTTAAACAAAATAATATATTGAATAAACATTTATGATCGATATACCAAATATCAGAGACAAATATTTATTACTCATACATTAAAATATTTGACAAATATTTATTACAAATAAATATTTTAAAAAATATATGAAAACACATATTTATCATTAATAAATAAAAATATAGAATAAATATCATAAATTAATATAGAAAAATAAGGACAAAATATTTTTCATCCATTAATATAGAATGCATTAAATTAAAAAAACTCGCAACAGACTTTTGTTTTTAATAAGCATAAAAAAGTTGGACAAATGTTTGTCATTCATAAACAAAAGAAAGATAATTCAAAACCAAACTCCAATAAGCTCAATCATTCATTTAATTAGATTGAAGTGTTTATCAAATCTAGTTTTTACAAGTGATTTTATTTAGAAACGTTAAATATATTTTGGTCCCTACAAAAATATTAAATTTGACTTTTGATCTTTATAAAAAAAATTATGTTTTAGTTCTTACAAAATTATTTATTCACGCAATTTTAATTTCGGTAAAAAGACTAAAATATCATGCGAAAATAATTTTATAAGAACTAAAATATAACATTTTTTGTAGGGGCTAAAAGTTAAATTTGAGATAGATATAAGAATCAAAATATATTTAACCCTATTTAAAATAAATCAATAATATTTTTTTTTAATATATTAAAAATGAAAAGAAATAATTGGAGTAAAGAAAAGTGACGACAATACAACTGTTTGTCACTAAGAGTTATTACTTTAAATTAATTTTTTCGATAATGTTGAAATAAAAATAAAAACAGTTATAATACACTAACTGATCTATATAATGTTTCACACTTCAATTTTGTTGTTATTCTTTAGAAAATAAATATCAAAAAAGTCATTTATACGTATAATTTATACACACAACCACTATTTTTCAGAAATTAATTCAATAAATAGTCTTTTTTAATTTTTTTAACAAAATGTAAATAATTACAATAATTTAGTTATAATATATGTTTAAAACTAAACACTAAATAAATATTTATAACTAAATAAATTGTTAAAATAAGTTTTTTTTTAATGTCATCAACATAAAAAAGAGAGTAATTATATCACACTAGCTATAACTATAGAATCGTTTATAAAGTAGAATTCATACTTTTGACAATTTTTCATAGATTTGTTGATTCACACTTTTTTCACCTTACGGTGTAAGAAGTTGTTGAAACATACAATTTATACAATATTACACATTTTTTTGTACTTTTTAATTGATTCAGACTTTCTTTTCCTTATTTTGTTTGAAGTTGTTGTAACATACAATTTATGCATATATGACACATGATTTACCACTAGTTAATTAGTTTTTTTTTATAAATTGTAAATCAAAATTAAAATAATTAATATATATATATATATATATATATATATATATATATATATATATATATATATATATATTAAAAATTTAACATCATACTTGTGTAATTTATAAACTTAAAATAATATCAATATATTTTAGCAAAATATTTGTCATTTATTAATAGAAAAAAAATACAAAACAGTCTTTTTCATTTGGTAGTTATAAAAAAAGGAATATCGAATAAATATTTCTAATCGGTATACCAAAAATCAAGATATAAATATTTATCACAGATACATTAAAAATTTGTCACTAACAAAAAAAAAGAGACATATTTATTATTGCTACATAAAAATATATGGGAGAAATATATGTCATTGATCAAAATAGAAAAACACGGACAAAATATTTCTCATAGATAAACATATAAAAAATATGATACGATTTTTTGTTATGAATACATAAAAAAAACTTGGGACAGACATTTGTCTTTGTATTGTCCCGACTTGGAATATTGATTTGGACCTCGTTTATTTACCAATTGATAGAATTATGGGACCAAGGGTAAAATGGTCATTTTACCATCAAGTATATTTTGGTTAATTCTTAAGGCTTCACATGGTGCCTCAAGTAAATTAAAGTGATTTTGAGTCTAAAGAAATAATCAAGTTAATAATCTAAGGTTGGAGACTACAAGCATAGGTGGAAAATGCCCAAGATGAACTAGAAGGCATAGTTAAGATTTCCTCATAAGTGAAAAGTGTTATTGTCATTGGATAAGCAAGGCTTATACAATGGTAGCTTGGGAGAAACTCAAAATTCTCATTTCACTTTCCACTTGGGAGGTCACGATTGAAAAATAAGAGATTGGAAGAAATTGTCCATTCACCTTCACCTTCCATTCTAAAAAAGGCAAGTCTATTTTTCTCCTATGTTCTCAATAGTTTAGTAACATCGTTTTTAATCATATTTTCCATATGTTGTTGAAAGAGATGATAAGTCATTAGGTAGAGGATTAATCATCAAGTCCTTTTCGGAGAAGCTAGATTCATGAAGAATTCTTAAGGAGCCATTGATGAAGCTTTAGTCTCAAGAATTGAGGAAGATCACATGGAAAGCTTGAGTTTGGCATTTGCATGTTATGGGAATGAGAAAAATCATTATCAACCTCATTAATTTCATAAGGTGAGGTTCCCCCATTAGGTTATGATTATGATCAAGAAACATGATTAGAATTTCCATGTGTTAGTAGTTCTCCTAAACCCTTGATGGAAACATGTTAGTATTTAGGGTTGATGAATTGCAATGCACGTAAAACTGACGGGTTTT
Organism: Vicia villosa; assembly: GCF_029867415.1. Lineage (NCBI taxonomy): Eukaryota > Viridiplantae > Streptophyta > Magnoliopsida > Fabales > Fabaceae > Vicia > Vicia villosa. The sequence goes on from NC_081180.1 coordinate 184,157,841, forward strand.
AGTATGAGTCGTGGTTTTTTTACTTTGTTTGGAATGTGGTTGAAGTTAGGGAGGACCTTGATAGGTTGGAGGGGGCCTTTCTACCTTTGGAATGTTTTTTTTTTTGTGTTATTACATGCATGAACCGATTCAGGGATGTTGTGAATCAATTCATTAATGTTCTGAATCGAGTTAGGGGTGAATTCAAGGTTTTGAATCAGGCTTGAACCTCATTTATAAAGGACTAATCTTAGACCTAATCATCATATAAACCAACTTATATTTAAGGTAATGTATGATTTGGAATTATGAGATTACATGTGTAACCATGTTAAGATCAAGCTAGGATATGCTAGGATTTAGTGGGCATAACGTACTTAGGATTATACTATGTGGCAAGAAACCGAGTGCAAGCTATATGCTTAGGAATGACACTAAGTGCTGGTTAGAGGTTTATAATACTTTATGTATGATGTGACGGTTACTTGGGTTGTGCTCGAGTTGAGATACCAAGGTAAAGGTTGCGAAGAAGATGTTTTTCATATATCTTAACTTAGTTTTGATGAAGACAAAAGTTTATCATAGAAAAAAGATCACAGAAGAAAAAGATTTTGAAATCAAGATCAAGATTGGATAAGTTTTGGAAATCGAAGGATTGAATATGAAGATTAAGGTATAATGACAATTCATATGTTTCCTAAACATTAATGCTTGATTACCATTCAAAACAAATATTTAAAAGGAAAATTTTCAAGTTTTTGGGAAGGTAAATCGATTGACCCACTGAGTAAATGGGTTTACATGCTATCTGTTAGAAAAGCATATTTTCATAAGTTATGGAAGTTTGAAACCGACGTAATCTTACTGATTTTGAAACAACACACTAGTTTATAAACTATGGCATTTAGGAACAACCATACTTCACATCTATTTGAACAAGTATTTAAAATTTGAATTTATTCAAGTTTTTCTTGCAATTTAGAACCGTCGCAATTTACACTATTTTGAACTAGTATGTAAAAGTTGTATATATTTTAGTTTCTTATGGAAGTTTTGGAACTGCTGTAATCTACATTTTTTAAGGCACTGTGGAAATGTTTCAAACTTTTGCATCTATTTCAAGAGGCAACATGGATATATTTATACTATTTTTCAACACATTTTTCAATAACCTCTTTCATTAATTATTTTTACATACAATTCAAAAGAGTTTTTGGAATTATCCATTACTTTTAAGTCATAAAACTTTAAGCATAAAATTTCATATCTTTGAAAAGTTTCATTCATTGTCCAGAGCACTTAAATTATTATATTTTAAATTATACTCAAGTAGAACAGAAGAGAAAAATTGTTTATATTGGAACTCAAGCTAAGTTGAAATGATTATTCAAATTATATTCAAATTTTGTATTGTTTGTACACCATAGTTTTTGTATTGTTTTGGTGATTGTTGTAAAAGGTTATATGAATCGGGGTGATTCAAAGTCCATCATAAGTTTAGTGCTTGTGAAATCAGGGAAGTTATGTGCTTCTTTGCTGTGTTAGAAGATTGTAAGACAAGTCTTGGTGTAAGGCTCGTACAAAGATCTAACATAGTGGAAAATCCTTCAAGGTGTGAAGGGTACTAGATGTACCCTTGGTTGATAAGGGTAACTAGGATAATTCCTAGTGTCATTTATATTTTATGGACTTTAATTTCTGCCTTTTATCTTACTAAGAATATCACTTTATCATATCCAAATAAATAAGCGCAAAAATGATAAAAATAGGGCAACCCTAATTCACCCCCTCTTAAGTTGCAAATTTATACTCATAGCATTATAGCAGATTAAGGTGACTTGCTCCTCGATCTAGAAAGATGGCTTCCAATAATCTTATTTCTAGAGATGGTGGCGAGTAACAATAAACCTCCATGCTCCTTCGGTAAATATTATTTTCATACCCTAATTTTTGACCGCCCTGAGATATCACATCATATAACATTTCAACTACTCCATTAACTCAAAACAGATACCCAGAGCAGTTACTTGTTAACTAAGTACTTAGATTAGGGTTTCAAGCCAAGAAACTCAGGCAAAGGATCAATCAATGATTGAAATGATCCTCAACACAATCATGGAGGTCAAGATGCTTCATTCATCTACATGTGATCTCCAAGCTTAAGGTATCAAGCCTCAAGTTCATCAAAAACACCAGATTAGGGTTCTAGAGTCATCAGGGACTAGAATAAGAATTTTCATTTGGGAAGAGACTTCAAGCTTCGAAACATGATTCAAAGAGCTCAAATTTCTTCAAATGATCCCCCATCAATTTCTAAGCCAAAGTGTATTTCAATTCAAGTTCAACAAACTCCCAATTTCATATGGTCCGCAATTAGGTTTTTTTTACCTAATTCACCTGGGAAGTTGACTTTTGATCAAGACATAATCCCATGGCTCAAATCATAGTTCAAGGGTCTCCAATACTTCATAATAAGCCACTCATATCACTCATTTGGTTAGAAGAGATTGGGTCAGCTGAAATCCAGAAGATTACAGTTTATTAGGAAAAAGTCAACTGTTTGAGATCACCTTTGACTTTTTAGAAATTTGGTCAACTATGGACTTTTAAGGATCAAAATAATCAATATATGATTATTGAAGTCATTTGATAAAATAAATTCAAGAAAATAAATCAAGAATAAAAAAGTCAACAAAAGTCAAAGTTGAAAAATTCAAAGACTTAGAAAAGTTCTTAGTATTTTCAAGTACCAGAAGACAGTTCTGATAGTATGGAGTTGTATCAGATCTTAGTTATAGTAACATGTTATAGAAAAACATGATGGCTATCATAATAAAGGCAAGAGCAGAATGGCTGAAGATGAAGGGGTTCTTCTACTCTAAGTTACAGATAGTGGCAGTCTGGACCTTGTGTAGCAAGTTAGCTAGGAACATTTGTTCTGCAATATGTGAGAAATTCCTAATCAAGTGTATCTGGTGCGGAGGTAATTATGTATATATTTTTTGGTTTGTTTTCTTCTTGTTGGAGTCTTTTTGTTTTTGGGAGAAACTTAGACTTACTATTTGTTTCTTAGGGTTTGCTTGTTCTTGTTTTAAGTCATTTTTTAGTTATTTTGCTTTATTCTTTTGTCAAGTTTAGACTAAAGAGGGGGAGAAAAGAATGTTGTTGAGTCTAGTTTTGTGTTGACATATTGTTGACATGAGAGTCTTGAGTCTGTCTTCGCAATTGTTTTGCAAGGATGTTCTAAATAATATTCCGACATTCTGTCCATGCCTAGTTTGTGCTGTTTAAGGATTGTGGTTAGTTGCTACAGGAGGTAGTTTTTTTCTTATGAAAAAGCTGAATTTATTATGTCGTATCTTCAAGTTTTCTATCAACATTTTTGGTACCTATGAAATTTGAAGATAACTATTGAGGGTTATCAAATTATTGCAAGACTACTACATATGCTCCATTTTCACCTAAACAACAACTTATGTTTTTTATGTTAATGACTACAACTACTGATGGATGTAATACTAATGATACTTGATAACTACTGATGGTTATTCTTCTCTAAGTAACAACTACTGACGGTTGTATTGTCTCTGCCTATGCAACTACTGATGGTTGTATCTGTGCCAAGTATCATTCATAATGTCTTAACATATCACCTGGAGCTTATTAAAGAAAAGTAGTAATCTTGAGAACTGAAGAAAAGGAGTTGATGAATGTTTAAGCAATGGAGGATTTTGTATAAGAAGCTAGCTTGAACTAATACATACAAGGACTTATTTTTCTACAGTGTTCTATGTTTCTGTGCTATTAAGGCATAAGACACAATGTCTGACCAGATGTTAGGACATGTTTTGAGAATATATTCTTTTAAAATCTAGCAAAGAAACATTTTGGAAGATAACATCACAGATTAGTCAGAAAGTCGTGTCCGTGACTATGCATGCGCCATCTTAGGAAAGTGGTTCTTCCAGAAGAATTGGTCCACAGCCAGAAAAGGTAGTCAAAAGGCAATTTTGGAATTGGAATATTCTTTTTTTGGTTTGACTATGCACATGTATGGTCAACCTGTTCAGAAGAAACAATCCAACATTATTAAAGGCATTCAAAGATATTGGACCGTACACATTGGTTTGTGGTGGTTTTCTCCTCAAATAACATTTTCCTTGACCAATCAATTTGCATATTTTCAAGGATCGTTATTTCCTAAGTCTCCTATCAGCTTATTTATAGAGCCTTCTGCTATTCATCGCTCCATAGTGTGAAAGTGCTGATAATTATGAGGTTCATGCGGGTATGGATAAGCTGTACTTAGGCTTGGTTCTACGATGGCCTTATTTGTCAATTTTTGGCCAAAAAGGAGGAGAAAGGGTGTGTTGCTCAGATACTAAGCCAGGAGTTTATACTCACATTTGATATCCAAACATGTCGAAAACAATGCTCTATCATAAGGTTGTCTGGTGTCTATTTGTGACTTGTGTTCCGAGTTATGATGAATTATTGTGACTTGTGATATGAGTTACACCATTTGTGTACCCAGTATGACATATCATGCAGGTAATTTTTTCGATTAAGGGGGAAAGTACATCTTCTTCCTCATATACACCAAATAAATGGTGTTAAGGTCTATGCTGCAAAAATGAGCTTATTCATAAGGCTAGACTGAAGATGCTGAACGAGATGTCATGACATCTTACCTAAAGACTGACTCCTTACTGCTATGCAGATATGTTGACCAATTGCTGAAGTCCACTGCCCAGCTGCTGAGGTCTACTGGTTATCAGAAGTTTTGTTCTACCTGCTAAGTTGTAATCTGTAGTTTATTCAGTTATTTGTTTTAGCCAAAAATTTGTCAAAGGGGGAGATTGTTAGTTCCTGTGTTTTAGAATTGGCATTAATTTTTGTAAAACAAATAATAGCATAGATAATGTAATGGTGATTATAATACAAAAGAGCAAGTACAACAAGAAGTCCCACTGGAATGCTAAAACATGTTATGTTGAAGTAATTCAACATCTGGAATAACATGTCACATGGGATGTCATGACATCATGCCTGAGCTGAAGTGAAGAGTTTTAGTTAAATCGATTACGGTTTAATTACTACAGAAGAGTGCAAAATATTCATGAATATTGTGCATATCATATACGACCTGATTTTCTTATTATGTCTAAAGAATCAATCATAAGAATCAAGTCAGAATATTCGGAGAATATGAAGATTATATAATTTCTAAATATGGAGACATTTTAGGAATCTAATCATTGAACACCTTGTTTGTAGCAGAAGTTACTGCTTATGTGTAACAACAAATATGCTGCGATTAGAAGCCCAAGTCTAGTTAGGTATTATTTATGTTTAGGCTATAAATATAACAACTTGTGACCCCGGTCGATAAGGATTGAAGATGTAGAATCCTAGGGTTTAGAAGGATGAACCTCCCGAGTTAGGGGAAGGTCACCGTGTCTGTCTAGAAGCTATGAAGCAAGATACATATTATTCACCTTGAAGCATGTAGGTAAGAGATATATTGTTCTTGGAGGAAGCTTTGAAGTAACTCCAAGTTATTATTCTTAGTTAAGAGTCTTGGCTAGGTATTGTCTTGTAGAATGTGTCATTCGGTTGTTTAAAGAGTTGCTACTAGGTTGTAGCAGTTATGTATCACTAGGGAGTGAGCGAAGGTTCTCTTGTCTTGGATGGGTTTCAGAGATAAAGGTTTCATTGGGTAGTGACTAGGTAAGTCGGAGGTTGTTTATCTGTAAACCGGAGGTTGTTTACATAAAATAGTACTACTGATAGTGGAATCTTCTTCCTGGCTTGCTAGCCCCCAGAGTAGGAGTGTTTGTCACCGAATTGGGTCAATAATTGATTGTGTTCTTTACTTTTCAGTGTTGTGCAAAACTGTTTATAACTTCCCTGAATCATCAATATGAGATCAGATGTCTTGACATCTGTTGCACCCCAAAATTTGCCCTCTTTATCTGTGCTATAAGTTATGGATGGCATTTATTTCGTCATTCGAAAATCGAAGAAAAATAATAAAGAGTTCCATTATTTCAAGGTCACTAAGTCGAGAGGTGGGATGAATTGCAAACGAACCAGTCATGGTACAAGGATATGAGCTTAAGGAAAACATTGCGTACGAAGTACCATTCTTGCTACTATTTTTGGCTTGAAATGCAATGTTGGTGTGAAATGGTGAACCGGATTGAGTAAAGGGTTTACATTGAAGATGCAAATTAATTGAAGTTTATTCCTTGAGATTTGAAGTGGATTTGGGTTCAAAGATAAGCAAAAAGGATTAAAGTTCTTAAGCATTAGTGTGAAATTTCTTAGAATTCAAGTTACAAGTACAAAGAGGCATATATCGAACATTCAAAATTCAAAAAATATTTCAATCCAAATATTCATACAACATCAAACTCATTATATAATTCAGTACCAAATATCCATTCATAATTACATTCCGATACCAAGTTACATTCATTCAAATATCGTTTCAAAATCCTTTACAAAAAAATATATTACAAAAAAAAAATCATGTTATTACAAGAAAGATTACAGAAATACACAAAAAAGTTTCTATTCATTACAAGAGCCCAATACGGCCCAAGAGGAATCACAGACATAGTAAAACGGAACCGGAACAGATTTTCAAAAAAAAGTCTTCGATACTCTCTTCACCTCTTCCATCATCAACATGAAGACCCTTTTTCTCATCAACTTCAGAGATAGCAGAAAATTCAGAAGAAGAGAGTCACAACAAAAAACAGAGAAAAAGAAAATCACTAACAGAAAAAAAGGATCGGAATCCATATAACAGAAAAGAGATTCACAAAATTAGTGGAATCTTCATCAGAAATTCAGAACAGAAAACGTGACAAACTTTTAGCCAAAAACTCTCTCTGAATCTCCAATCTTCTTCATCATCGATTCAGTCAAAACCAGATAATGATTCTTCGTTTTTTCATCATCAACCTGCAAAATCGCTAACAAAAAGCTCAGAACCTCTTCAACCTTCCTCCAACCTTCCTCTAACCTTCATAATTTCTTCAGCTTCAATATCCCAATCATGACCAAAACACAAAGATCTGTAACAGAAAATATCAGAAGAATTCAACTACTTTTCTAACAGAATCGATTCAACAGAGATAACAAAAAAGGCTTCACCGAACCTGTAACAGAAGACAAAAAGTTGAAACTCACCTTGTAACAAACTCTGAAATCGGTTTCAATCTCCAACTTCTTCAACCTCTTCATTCAAGAATCTCGATCCAATTCTTCATCACCAAGCCGAGTCTTCACGTCTCCATAATCTGAAAGTTCAACCGACTTCTTCATCATCTCTGCGGAACCGAATCTCTGCAGAACCGAATCCGCAAACATCATCATCAATCATCAATAATCTTCAAGCTTCACGCAACTTCCTCCCTACTTACAACAACATCGCAACGCATCATCACAACAATGCTTAGCAACAACGGAAAACGCGAACAAAAGAAATTGAAGGAGAGAAAATCGCAAAAAAAGGAAGAAGAAGTTCGAACAAGATTACCTGAAAGATTTTTGGTTCTATCAGTTCTTGTCGCAATCGAAGTTGCTCCGGTAGTTAAGCTGTAAATTCAATGTTCGTTTCCTCCTTCCGTACCTGTAAGGACCGGTAATGTGTTTCTCCTAAATCGGTCATGAGAGAGTCGAGCGAGAGGGAACCGAGAACGGAGACGAAAATTGGAAATCGGAGAGAGCTAGGCTGAGAGAAAGAGAGAAGATGAGAGGTCAAGAGCAGTTGACAGTGGCGGGCAAAAAGCCATGGCGGCGGAATTGATTGGAGAAGAACACCACCGTCGCCGTCCTTGTTCGTGAGAAAGGAAAGGGATAAGTTCAATAGCCATTCACGTAAAACCCTAATCCCTTTTCAATTCTCCTTTTGATTAATGTGTGATTAAGTGGGATTAATTGAAATTAATTTGGCAATTGAATTGAGACTTAATAGACTTAATGTGATTAATTGATAATAAAATCTAGAAAATTTAGTTAGTGAAGTTTGAATTGAATAATCCTTTGGACCAATAATCTGAATGTAGATCAACAACTTGGGCCATGTCCACACCGAGAATGCTAACCTCACCCCTCACCCAGGCCCATGCGCCACTTTTTTTTGCTCAGCTTGGAGCTTTGCTACAAAAAGAATGCTTTAGGGCCTAATCTCTGGGCCCTGCGCCCCTTTCTATCCATACACCTAATTTTCACTCAATACACCCCCTGACTCCATTATTTTTATGTTAGATTTAATTTTGATTTTATATTTTTCTTAGATAATAAAATGTACAAAAATAATATGCTTCGTTAGTTTGTTAGCTTGATAAAAAAATAATAAAAACATGTAATATTTTGCTTGTTAGAATTTAAATGTTTTGGTATATGGTTTCGTTTTAATTCTTTGATAAAAATACCATGAAAAATATTACGTTTGATTAGATTTCACGCATTGATAAAAAAGAGATAATAAAAAACATGTAATCTTTTGCTTGTTAGACTTTAATTGTTTTCTTACATAGTTCTATTCTAGTTTTAGTTGAAAATGTCATAAAAAAACAGTTTAATCTTGTTAGACTTTTGTTTAGGATTTAATTAGAATAATTTCTATTATTTTCTATGGCGGGTGCGTGCCTCCTTGTTATTACTGATTTGGTTGTTGAGATGTGCGAGGTACTTCGAGAGAGCCTTTGATTCCTATTCGACTTGCTTCGTGTTCCACTTTATTTGTGGGACACGAATTCGCTTCCGGTGCGATTGATTTGCGTCGTGTTCCACTTCATTTGTGGGACACGAACCTATTTCCAATGCCAGTCACCTGATCTCTCATTCATTGAGATGTATACTCTTGTACTGTCTGGATTGTTTCTCTTGCAGGTTGCTCATGTGGTTATGCTCGACGTGTACCACATGTCGCTCGTGATTTATTTTCACGACGACTCTTTCTGACTCGCTTTGCTTGATGATGGCTTACGCGAAGTATTTCGGACTTCTCTGCTTACGCTTGCTAGCTCATTGCAGATTTTCTATCCGTCCGGTATTGTCTCCTGGTCCCTTTTACTGCTTTCCGCATCATCCTTTAACATGAGAAGTAGGACCTAGACATGCATCTGGCAAGCCCTCGAAAGAGGCTCTGTTTTTGTTGGTGTGTTTACATTTGTGCTTTGCGGCAGGGAGTCACGGTGTAATAAGTCCTACATGGCACTTCGTTAAGTCCTCATGGAAGGCACGCGGAAAGGGTTAGCAATCAACCCCCGCCTAGTCTCATCGAGTCTGTTAAGTATGAGGACGCTACGCGTGGCTCGCTTCTGAACCTGCACAAGATCTTGTTATCGAGTATGTCAGGAAAAAGGTTCATGTAGCCGGACCCCCGCCTTTCCTATAGCTCGCGTCGCTCGACGTTGATGCTCGGTGTACGCACGCACCGTTTTCCTTTACGATCCGTGATGGTTTGGTTGCTGAGAGGGACTCGCTCCTCTTGTCTATGGCCCGATCATTTTTGCGAGGTCTAATGCTTGGTTGACTTGGGTTGAGTTGCTCCCCTTGGCTATGGCGGGACTACTTTTCTACCATTCGACCAGTGTCGTTGGTTTGTTTGCTTTACGAGCGGAGCTCGTTTGTGTGATAATCCTATTTGCTTCCCCTTTTCCTCGTAGGTTGCTAGTTTAGTTTAGACTTGTACCCTTTGTATGATAACATTAGGTAGCAAGCTTTCCCCCTTAGCTTAGGTTTTCCTCATGCATTCTTTAAAACACAAACCATACTCTTTGATTTTCTTTTCTTAAGAGCTTGTTATTTCCACTCCATTCCCAAGCATAAGTCTCCAAAGGTCGAGCAGCGGAGTGTGAATGTAACTCGTTCACCTAAAAAACACAAAACAAACAGAAATTAGTTAGCCGAGCTACGGTAGCTCTGATTCTGCAAAACAGATACGTAGGCAGCGGGGTAGGGCCCGTGCGAGCACAATCATTTCTTTTCCCTACATTATGCATTCATTTTAGTCTAGATTAGCGCAGTTTGCTTACACACCCATAGTTTTAGACACGAGCGTGGATACCATCGAGTACGATGGGCACAAGGGGTGCTAACACCTTCCCCTCGCATAACCGACTCCCTTACCCTTTTTCTCTGGTCGTGAGACCGTTGTTTTGTTTTGTGGTTTGCTGACATTCGCTTCCTTTTCAGGATAAATTTGTTAGTGGCGACTCTGTTAATTTTCGCGGTAGCGACAGCTGGCGACTCTGCTGGGGACGTCTCGACCTATTTCGGGTCCGGACCTAGCGATTCGATCCTAGCGCTTGTGTGTTTATCTTTGGGTGTGTAATACGGTGAACTGACTTTTTATCGAAATGTTGCGGTAAGCAAGAGTCGCCACCGACTTTTATTTTATCCAATTGGAAAGGATAAAAGAACAGGAAAGACCTTTGAAAGATTTTGAGTTCGGGAGGTAGGTTATACAAAGGGAAGGTGTAAGGCACCCTTTGCATCCATGGTTATCCATGGGCTCTTAATTGCTTAGCTCACTTGTTTGTTTGAATTGTTTGAAAAGTGTCATGTGTGAATAGTAAAAAGATTTCGTTAAGGACTTTAGCTTATAAATAAGCGTAGCCTTGTTTTGAAAGTATTTGAAAAGAGGTGTGAAAAGTATTTTGAATTTGTTTGAATTGATCAAGAAATTGAGAACTACCTACCCTAAGTTTGTCTTTCGTGTTCTTTAAGTCTTTCGGGCGAAAGGGTCTGTCCATACCATAAGAGGGTAGGAAGTCTTTCAATTGGATGTGCGGGTCATCGAAATATCGTTCACCATAAGACTGTCCTCACCATGAAGAGGTAAGTAGTCTTTAGGGAAGGATAAAATAGTCATTAAGGCAACAGTAAGGAAACCTTAGCAATCGAAAGGACTATCACCATTTAATCGAGGCAACATCGAGGGACAAGATCATTTTACTCGTAGGCAACTCGAAGGGACTATGATCTTTTATTCCGAGGGACTATGATGATTTGAATTCGTAGGCAGCATGTGCTAAGGTATCCCTACACTCGAAGGGACTTGACTATTTGATCGGAAATCGAAAGCAACAGGCAACAGTAAGAGGGGTTACCTTAAAGGTGAGTGTGTGCACCAATCATGTGGTTCAATTCGATCATATTTATCTTGTAATTAGTGGTTTTATGTTCAATTAATAGCCTTGCACTCCCTAAATTACTAACCACGCAGTTAATATATTGACAGAAAATAAATTGCGAAAATTAAAAATCCTACGCTATTACAGAGCTTCGGGATTGGGGGGTACATAACCAGAAATTGGGGGATGCGAGAAAGTAAAGTGCGGGAATATAAAATCCTAATTACTATTACATCACAAAAATTGCAACCTATACACTTTCTAGAATTTAAATAACAGAAATTAAATTAGATAATTAAGTAAATAGCATAATTAAATAAAAGACGGAATTTAAACAATCATGCGACATTCAAGAGTTTTGAGATGAGAATAGAATCGCGAATTGATATTATAGTTTAAAGATGAGTGAAAATAATCCTAAGTCTAAATTGTCAAAATTGATTAAATTAATGTTAAATTAATAAAATTAGTTAAACCAAAATTAAATTGATAAAAATTAATTAATAAATTAGTTAAAAATATTTATAACCTAAACCTAACTTTTATAATTTCTTCTTGTATTTTTAATGATAAAAACTTAAATGTAAAACTTAATATAAAACTAAAAAACTAAATGATGAAACTAATGAAAAAACCTATATTAATTTTAGTTTTAATAAAAATAATAAAAATAAAATAAGAACAATCATAACCAGTAAAACAAAAAAACAAACAAAAAAAAAGGAAAAGAGCAAATAGTTTAAGACAAACCAGGCGTACGATTCAGTGTGGGTAGCCTCTGAGTGTCCACAGTAGGGATGCGCTTTATGAGTCCTTGGATTAGTCCATCTGGGGATCCAATGGCGGAGCGTGAGAGTGCATAGTAGGCATGGGAAGGGAGCAGCGCGCTGGATTCTATGGGCGACCCTCATAAAAATTAAATTGCCAATGTTGGGGCTCGAACCTGGGATTCCTTGGTTACCATAGTTCTCTCTCTACCATGTGTGCCATATGTTTTTGTTGATATAATAATGAATAAGGAAACAAATATATGAAAACAGATTATAATTTGGAATTTCAAGGAAAGAGTCAACCTGGGAGTAATTCGGTATGTATGCATCCTGGATGGCCCTCCGTGGAGCTGCCTGCTGGGTCCTTAGATTCGCGTCTGATGGAGATCACCTGGTCCAGGCTGAAGGTACATCATAAGCACACAGGATGAAGGCATTAGATATGCACATAAAGAAATAAAAAAACGCCCCCAGTCTGGATCGAACCCAGGTGCGTGGGATTATTCTGTTCACGTTCGCTGTTAATTAAACTTAACAAAAAGAATAAATAAAAGTCAAGTGTCATGTTGGAAATTCAAACGAGGTCAACACCGGTCCCACATAATGAGCGTGGTCCAATCGAATGCAGAGAGAGAAATTGGAAGATTTTACCAGCGAATAGAAAAACGCCGTGTGTGGTCAAACATTCATCATCCCTGTTCATCATCTTCTTTGTCGGATTGCAGCAATTACCTGCGGATTTTGCTTGGCATTTTCTTGCGGATTTTGCTGCGTTTTCGCCATGGTTATCCCTGCAATTTGGAACCTGTAAAACACCACGAATAAATACCAGGGAGTGATCCTATCCCCCTAAATCAAGGTCTGCGAACCCAATGGTAGCACTCGTTGGTCCTGAAAATGCTTGTGGAGTGAGCTACGAAGAGAAACCGAAATCGTGCCCTAGCCATGGTGCCCTTTGTTCCAGGTGCTAAAGCTCCATTATAAACCATCAAAACTTCTTTAAACATTATCAGGGACTTACACTAAAGTTTAATATGAATTAAAACGCAAAGATTCACAATATATGAAAATTAGAAATTATGCATGGATATGGCACCTTTGAAATGGACAATATGGACGCTATGAAACTTGAGTGACAACGCATTCTTACTCTTCATTACCTTCTGAGTGGAATAGGATGGTTGTTTGGTCTGAAATCCGGCCGTACCAAGAGACTCGAGTTGCACCTATGCTTTGATATTTTTGCACTTTCTAACCCTAGCTTAGTGATTGCCCATTCGTCCCCTTGTCTTGCTGAGTTTATTGTGTATATATAGGGCTTAGAATTAGGTCAATAAAATTGAAAAAAATCAACCATTGATTATGAGAAAAATTTGATGTGATTTTTATCCAATCTTTCTAAACTTGGCTCAATATGTATCTTTTGCTTCAAGTATCTCCTTGCACGAAATTTGTATCTAATATTGGGTATTTAGATGGTTATATTTGATTGGAATCAAAGCAAATAAAATCTCTTATTAATTTTACTATTTTATATAATTATTTTATGATTTAAAATGATTAAAAACCATGAAATAATTATTAAAACAATAAAAATAAAGAGACTTTTGTTTTGGGGCGTGCATGGGCTTAGAATAATGATAGGATAAAAAGATTATAGGCCCATTTGGAAATTTTTGGAGTTTTGGCCCTTTTCTTTTCATACATGCCCTTAAAAATAGGTGAACTTGTGCACCTCGCCATTTCCTCATGCTTTCACATTTTTTCAAGTTCTTAGACTTTTTAGAATCCTTGAAGAGTCCTCTAACCAATGTTTTTGGTCCCATGTCTAAATGATTTTCCATGCTCCTTGTGTGTTCTTTTGAAAAAAATGACTTTGGTTGACTTTTGAAAAGGATCTATAATGTTTTGGGTCATATCTCTCAAATGAAGCATTTTTAGACTTGGCATGTGAGAGACAAAATTGTAGAGAATCCAATTTCCTTCACAATGAGTTTTGGGTGGAAAATTTCTGATGTTCCATGTAGGAGTTATGGCTGGTCAAAGTTCAGTTGACTTTCTCCTATACAAACCCTAATTTAGAAACTTTTTGAATTGTTGATTTCTGATCTTTCCTTGATGAACCATGATCAATTCTTGATCAAATGGTGAATGATACTTCAAGATGAGAATGTTGACAAAAAAATCAGGAGTTTTGACTGTACTTTGACCACTATTTCCTTTTAGGTCCAATCAGTCGACTGTTGACTTTTTGAGCAATTGAGTGATCAAATCTTTGAATTGAGCCTTGAATTTTGTCATGGAGGTCGTTTGGAATATCATAAACCATATGAGGTGCCTCGGAGTCTTTTGATCCATTGATTTTTTCTCAGAACAACAAAACCCTAGTTTCTTGAGCCTTTGTTTAGGAGAGATGTCTTTGAGCTTTGTGCCTTGACTTGAGTTTGAACAAGAGAAATGTATGGGAAAATTTTGGGTTATGACAGCTGCCCCTGTTCAATTTTCTTAAACCTGAAGATGTAGAATGGTTTGTATGTCAGTCTGAATCTGAAGGTGGAAGAGGATTGAACACTAGAATACCCAGAAATTTGCCCTAGCTGATGATGAAGGGGATTTTGTCGGAGATGGGCTTGAAGATGCCATCCAGGTGTATGATGGCGATGGGCTTAAAGATGCCATCCAGTAAATCATGCATTAGATTATGTTTGGAGTGTTTGAGAAGTAGTTGTTTGAGTGTTGATCATGTCATTACTGTTCGTAGTACACTAATTAGATCTTTGAAAGATGATCGTGTCTACACCGTTCGTGATGATAGAATTAGATCTCTTGTCGTGTCAGCACCGTTCGTAGTAGCTGAATTAGACTTTAGAAACAGTTGATCGTGTCCACATCGTTCGTGATGATGGAATTAGATCTCTGAGAGTTGATTGTGTCAGTACCGTTCGTAGTAACTGAATTAGATCTTTGGAAATGACCGTGTCACCACCGTTCGTGGTAAATGAATTAGATCTTTGAGCGTTGACCGTTACGGAACCGTCCGAGGTTACCGCTTTTAGATTTTGAAAGTTGATCGTTATGGAACCGTCCGAGGTGTCCGCTTTATATTTTAAATGTTAATCATTACGGAACCGTCCGAGGTTTCCGCTTAAGATTTTGAAAAGTTGATTGTTTAAGGAACCGTCTGAGGTATCGACTTAAATCTGAAGGTAGATTGTTTAAGGAACCGTCTGAGGTATCGACTTTAAATCTGAAGGTAGATCATTTAAGGAACCGTCTGAGGTATCGACTTAGATCCGAAGGTAGATCATTAAGGAACCGTCCAAGGTATCGACTTAGATCCAAAGGTAGATCATTAAGGAACCATCCAAGGTATCGACTTAGATCCAAAGGTAGATCATTAAGGAACCGTCCAAGGTATCGACTTAGATCCGAAGGTAGATCATTAAGGAACCGTCCAAGGTATCGACTTAGATCCAAAGGTAGATCATTAAGGAACCGTCCAAGGTATCGACTTAGATCCAAAGGTAGATCATTAAGGAACCGTCCAAGGTATCGACTTAGATCCGAAGGTAGATCATTAAGGAACCGTCCAAGGTATCGACTTAGATCCAAAGGTAGATCATTAAGGAACCGTCCAAGGTATCGACTTAGATCTAAAAGGTTTTGAAGTTATTTATTTGACTGCAGTAGTAACCTGAAAAAGGCAAAGTTAGTTTTTTTATGCCATGTCATGATGCATGTAATGCGTTTATGTGACGGGATTCTCAAAATAAATGAGAACCTTGCATGTTATGTACGCATTTGTCGCGACGCATTATGTATTATGTATGAACATGTATGCAATTGTATGATGCATGGTGTAATGAGTCCCTCAAAATAAATGAGAAACTTTGTATGAAATGTATGCGATGTATGAATATGTTTATGATTTATGATGTATGACTATGATTTATGCTATTTGACACATCTTGATTGAGAAGGTGGATCTCCATGTCATTGTAATTTTGATGTTTGATCTTATCTTGAAGATGCTCAGCTGGGGATTTATGATTTCTGCTTGGGGACGATCAGTAACTTGATGTACCCTGATTGGGGATTAGAGATATTAATACACCATGTTGGAGAAGAGCAAAGTGTTGGAGAACCGGTAGTGTTGAAGGTGTAAACTCTGTTGGGCAGTCATGTCTTTGTCGGGAGTATTTGAAGATATCTTCTTGAGAATTGCCCTGTGGGGATGTGATCTTGTGAAATCGGAGCTGTGGGAAGGCATGGATGCCTCAAACATTGCCCCCAGTATTATAGTAACTACCATTCCTGGATTTGATTAGGACACACCGCTGAGTATTGATCAAGATGTCAAACTGTACTAGCATAGATTTGCCCCCACTAGTAGAGACTTTGAAAAGATTCGCCTCGCTAGGACTTTATGAGACGTGCACTATGGGTGACATGCCCCTAGTAATCATAGGCCAAAGACAATATCCCATGTTGGTTGGGAAGTAGCTTCAGATCTATTTGGATGCATGCCCCTGATTGTTTTAGCGCCCTTGAGAGATTCTTCGAATCTTGACTTGATTGCCCCAGATTGATTTGGGCAAAACGTGCCATGCCCCTTGTATACGTAGGAGACAATGCTTCTCGGAGTAATCTTGTCTGTCGGGATAACTTCCAGTCATTAGTTGTACCCTGTGCAAATTCTTTCTGTTGCTAACATTTGAAATTATGTAGCAGAATATGTTTAATAATCAATTCATGAGATGCAATGCATACGTCCATCTTGAGTTTTTTGAAAAACATTAAAACAGGAGATGTAAAAGCGTGATGTTTATAAAACATGATATTTGTAAAAGCGAAACATCAACTCGGCATTTGTGATAAACCTTATGGAGTCAGGATACCTTTTTGGTGACAGTATGCTTTCGAACTAACCATGCTTCAATTAGGACTTTCAAGGGGTTATAACGTGGCTTGGTTCACGGTTTAAGAAACAAAGGATAAAGGCTCAAAGTTTATTTGTACCCACCCATCTTCGTGATGATCTTCAGTCCTAAGTTCAGTTAATTCAACTTATGCATTCAGATTCCCAGAGACTTTTGGATTTGCACCTTTGATATTGATGATGGTTCCCAAGCAAAGAGAACTTTTAAGATGGCAGTCACTTCTTCCTTTTGGTAGTCACAACATTGCGTTGTTCAGGAATTTATTGACTTCTCTACTTTCATCTTTTTGATATCCCTAACTTTTGCCTGGACTGTCTATTTTGAGCTTACAGTCAGCGGGATGCCTTGATTTTTGCCTAAGTCATCTTTTTGATTTTTGACTCAGCAGGCTTTTCTTTGTATATATGTTTTTCATTTTTTTTCCTTTTTGAAAGATATTGACTGCCTTGCTTAATGATTGATGAACCATCATTGGCTTTTGACTAACATCTCCAACACTTCTTTGATGTGTGCGGATGAACGCTTGTGATTGAACCCTTTGCTGAAAGATGTACTGAATGATTCTCTTAAAATGGAATGCACAACCAAATTAACTGAGAACTACCCTGCCCCAGGTTATGATCAAGGGTTTTAATTAGTACAAGAAAGAAACTTCTACTTCTTAGGCTCAAAAGGGGTTGACGAGGGATTAACATCCTTATATCTCCACTGTTTCAGGAATTGAAATAATGCATGTACATCGCCAGCATAGTCTATTCAAAAGCACACTGTAAGAGGTTACGGTATCATTTTCGTCATCCTCCCTTAAAAGGCTTACAGCTTAGCAGGAATTGAGCATCACAAAACATATGCAAAGTAAAGACATAATTTAAAATGAGTGGTAACAAAGTAGTTTATTCAAGACAAACATATGCAATGCACTAATGATTATTATTAAGACAAATAATGTCTATCATAAGTCGAATGTTTAAACAAACAGAAAAGAATTTGCAAATGAAAGTAAAGCTAATGATTAAAAATGTTCATCCTTCTAGACATTAATCCATCTTATCTTGATTAGGCATGGGAACCGTGATCACTACAGGAGTCTTGGGATGGTTGAATTCAACTTCACCAGCATCGATCAGGTCTTGAATCTTGTTCTTCAGCGTCCAGCAACTATTTGTATCGTGCCCAGGGATATCGGAGTGGTATGCACATCTCGCATTGGGATTATAGCCGCGATCGGAAGTACTAGGATTCTTAGGGGATCCTTTAAAGTAATCAACTCTGACTTTAGCAAGTATTGTAATGCCTGAGCCAGTGACATATTAATCTTTGTGAACTAACGCTTAGGTGCCTCTGACTTGCGTCCTTGTTGTGGAACTGGTGTAGAGATCAGAATTGTCCCCACAGATTGGTTGTGTTCATTACGACTTTTCCAATTGTACACAGTATCAGCCATATGAGATTCCTCAGGTAAGCTGAAGTCAATGATCTGGTCGTCGATTAAATCTTGGATCTTATTCTTCAATAGCCAGCAATCGTTAGTGTCATGTCCAATGCTGTCGGAGTGATAAGCACATCTTGCATTAGGGTTATACTAATGAGACTAAGTGTTAGGATTCCGAGGCGGATCCCTCAATGTAATTATCCCTTTCTTCAACATCTGTTGTAATGCTTCAGCCAAAGTCATGTTGATCTTTGTGAATTGTCTTTTAGGCGCGTTATGTTTACGTTGTGGTTGTGATGCTGATGTAGAGATCGGAACTTCCCCAACCTGTTGGTTGCATTTGTCTCGACCTTTCAAGTTGTGCACAACATTAGCCCTGTAAGGCTCTTCAGTTGGATTGAAGTCAATGATTCTGTCGTCAATTAAGTCTTGGATCTTATGCTTCAATGGTCCACAATCCTCCGTGTCATGACCAGGACTATTCGAATGATAAGCACATCTCGCATGGTACTTATACCCAGGAGTGGGGTTGGTAGGAAATGAATATGGAGGCAATAGAGTTATCAAGTTCTGATCGAGCAGTTGTTGTAGAACTTGAGACAACGGCCTGTGCAACGGAGTGAATGACCGCTTAGGTTTGGATTTCCATTTATCTTGCACACCTTGCTCCCTTTGTTGATCCTTCTCCTTCTCGGTCAGAAGTGCCTTTAATTCTTCTTGCCCCTTGGCCAAGTGAAAGATTATTTTTCGGAACTGGTTATTCTGAGCCTGAAGATGTTTGACAGATTGTTCGAGATCCATCTTTCTTACTGAAATAAACAGCGTAAAGATGAGGCATTTGTTTTTATGAAACCTGTGATGAGATGTTTATGAATGACATGATTATGTGTATGAAATGATCTCAAGGAGTTAAAGGCTTTTTAACACATTTAAAAAAATAGAAACAAAACAAATTAATTATTTTAATTCGAAACCAATGTATTATATGTTATTGAAGTTACATCGAAGAAATACTAAAAAAACATAATAAATAAAATAAAAGAAATCATTCTTCAAGTCGGCGCTTCCTCTTCAATCCTCTGGTTTCTTCTTTATGGGCTTTGACCATCTCATTCTTTTCTTGAACAAGTCTATCAATCTCTCGCTCCCATGATTGTATTTGCTCAGGTGAGATAAAGTCTTCAATCTTCCACTTGCGGGAGAAATAGTCAAGCATGCTATCTCGTTCTTTAGCATTAGCCACTAATACTGCTTTTTTCGCCTCAAACACTTGTAAACATCTTTCAAGATCAGCCTTTTCTTGTCTTAAATGAGCAACTGTGGTAGCAAGGTCTTCGTTCGGAGCGGGTACATAAGGCTCCAATTCTACGTGAACCTCTGGAGGAGTGACTCTTTGGAACAACAGGTGTGTAAGATGGATATGGTATGCCAAACTCGACGACTCGGTTATAAATCCATTTAAAGTAAAGATCTGAAGGAGTATAGATCCTTGTTCCCAAATCTCTTGCACCTACCTTTTTTACTTCGTACCAAGCTTTAATGAAGCGATTCTTCTTCTCGGTTGTACCTGTACCATAGTCGAAACTTTCTGAGCTAAGATATATGGAGCGAGGCTTATCTTTCAAAGCAAAACCAAACTGATGTCGAGCAAGTATAGGATTATAAGTAATTCCTCCTTGGGTGCCAAGAAGAGGCACATTAGGGAACTCTCCACAACGATCAAATAACTGAACTCCTTCGAACTCTTTTGGATACCAAATGATATCATCGTACGAAAGTCTCATAATCCTCTGAATCCAGGTCAAACCTTCTTCATTCTTTATTGCTGATCAGGGTAAGTGAGAAATAAACCACTTATGCAGAAGGGGAATGCATCCTAGAACACAACCTCGTCTCTTTGTCACTCTGGCATTAATGGAATGCAATAAATCACCAAGTAGAGTAGGAACAGGATTCTTGCTAAGGAAAATTTTGATAGCAGCCCTATCAGCAACTTTGTCGCAACGGTGAAACAGGACTTGTCCATATATCAGCAGAGTTAGAACACTTTCCAAGGCATCCATACTTAGAGCTTCAGCTAAGATCTTGGCTTTCTCGTATAAGAAATCCACGGGTATTCCAGAATGGCATCTTTTATTGATCCAAACCTCGTTAATTTATGATCTTGGTAGGTGTAGAGCAGCAGCAATGTCTTCCAACTTAGGACCTCCTTCCTCACCAGTGTAAAGAATCTGATCAGGTATGGGTATATCCAATATATGAGAGAATTCTTCCAATGTCGGTACCAGTTGAAAATCTCTATAAGTAAAACAATGGAGAAGAGGATCATAAAATTGCATCATGGAATTGAGAAGAGCTTCATCCACTCTGGTTCGTATTAAGCTTATCAGTTTGTTGAGAGGCTCGGTGAGAACGAGAGAACCAGTAATATCATCACACAAGAGTCTTAGTGCAGTAGGTACTTTCTTGAAGTTGAGAAAGAAAGGCTTTCGGATTAGAATTCCTATATTCAAATAACCTACAAAACAAATTATGGTTAAAAAGACCTTTTTCTCCTTGAGATGGGTTAGTCATGTCATGAATGCATGTATGCATAATGCATCACAGAAAAACAAATCCACACAAATCACACAATTTTTGGCTTAAGGCTTGCATGGAGTCTGATCAGGTGTCCTTCCCAAGGGTATTTCTATGGATAAGGAGATTTCAGCAACATGTTCTATAAGTTATCCAGAATTGTCAGCCCTTCTAAAGCACCCTCGGACATGATGCATTTGCACCATGCAATGATACTTTGAGAGAGAACCTATCTGAATTGTAGCATCGGGTAGCGACTAGTTCTTAACATTTGTCAAGAGTAGTCCCCCCACTACGTTCCTAAAGGCCAGGATGGGTTATGGGTAACTAAAGGTCCTTGAGCTCCGGCGCACCCACAGACACATACATAGACCTCCCTCATTTGAGAAAGGTGTGCATATGCTATGGAGTCCTAACTCAAGTGTGAACTTCATATTGACTCATCTCCCACATATGTGAAAGAGGTCGCCATGACTATGCCACTCCTAATCTTAAGTGTTCTTGAATCCGGGAATAGGATTCGTCCTTCATTTAATTCCCAAAACGCCCCTGAAAAATAACAAAAAAAGCAAACAATAGAAAATATTTAAAGTGAATCCTAAACTTTTAAGGTAACCCCTCTTTTATTAGAAAATTCTCCCCAACAGAGTCGCCAGTTCTGTAATATGGTGAACTAACTTTTTATCGAAATGTTGCGGTAAGCAAGAGTCGCACCGACTTTTATTTTATCCAATTGGAAAGGCTAAAAGAACAGGAAAGACCTTTGAAAGATTTTGAGTACGGGGGGTAGGTTATACAAAGGGAAGGTGTAAGGCACCCTTTGCATCCATGGTTATCCATGGGCTCTTAATTGCTTAGCTCACTTGTTTGTTTGAATTGTTTGAAAAGTGTCATGTGTGAATAGTAAAAAGATTTCGTTAAGGACTTTAGCTTGTAAATAAGCGTAGCCTTGTTTTGAAAGTATTTGAAAAGAGGTGTGAAAAGTATTTTGAATTTGTTTGAATTGAGCAAGAAATTGAGAACTACCTACCCTAAGTTTGTCTTTCGTGTTCTTTAAGTCTTTCGGGCGAAAGGGTCTGTCCATACCATAAGAGGGCAGGAAGTCTTTCAATTAGATGTGCGGGTCATCGAAATATCGTTCACCATAAGACTGTCCTCACCATGAAGAGGTAAGTAGTCTTTAGGGAAGGATAAAATAGTCATTAAGGCAACAGTAAGGAAACCTTAGCAATCAAAGGGACTATCACCATTTAATCGAGGCAACATCGAGGGACAAGATCATTTTACTCGTAGGCAACTCGAAGGGACTATGATCTTTTATTTCGAGGGACTATGATGATTTGAATTCGTAGGCACCATGTGCTAAGGTATCCCTACACTCGAAGGGACTTGACTATTTGATCGGAAATCGAAAGCAACAGGCAACAGTAAGAGGGGTTACCTTAAAGGTGAGTGTGTGCACCAATCATGTGGTTCAATTCGATCATATTTATCTTGTAATTAGTGGTTTTATGTTCAATTAATAGCCTTGCACTCCCTAAATTACTAACCACGCAGTTAAAATATTGACATAAAATAAATTGCGGAAATTAAAAATCCTACGCTATTACAGAGCTTCGGGATTGGGGGGTACATAACCAGAAATTGGGGGATGCGAGGAAGTAAAGTGCGGGAAGATAAAATCCTAATTACTATTACATCATAAAAATTGCAACCTATACACTTTCTAGAATTTAAATTACAGAAATTAAATTAGATAATTAATTAAATAGCATAATTAAATAAAAGACGGAATTTAAACAATTATGCGACATTCAAGAGTTTTGAGATGAGAATAGAATCGCGAATTGATATTATAGTTTAAAGATGAGTGAAAATAATCCTAAGTCTAAATTGTCAAAATTGATTAAATTAATGTTAAATTAATAAAACTAGTTAAACCAAAATTAAATTGATAAAAATTAATTAATAAATTAGTTAAAAATAATTATAACCTAAACCTAACTTTTATAATTTCTTCTTGTATTTTTAATGATAAAAACTTAAATGTAAAACTTAATATAAAACTAAAAAACTAAATGATGAAACTAATGAAAAAACCTATATTAATTTTAGTTTTAATAAAAATAATAAAAAGAAAATAAGAACAATCATAACCAGTAAAACAAAAAAACAAACAAAATAAAAGGAAAAGAGCAAAGAGTTTAAGACAAACCAGGCGTACGATTCAGTGTGAGTAGCCTCTGAGTGACCACAGTAGGGATGCGCTCTCTAAGTCCTTGGATTAGTCCATCTGGGGATCCAATGGCGGAGCGTGAGAGTGCATAGTAGGCATGGGAAGGGAGCAGCGCGCTGGACTCTATGGGCGACCCTCATAAAAATTAAATTGCCAATGCTGAGGCTCGAACCTGGGATTCCTTGGTTACCATAGTTCTCTCTCTACCATGTGTGCCATATGTTTTTGTTGATATAATAATGAATAAGGAAACAAATATATGAAAACAGATTATAATTTGGAATTTCAAGGAAAGAGTCAACCTGGGAGTAATTCGGTATGTATGCATCCTGGATGGCCCTCCGTGGAGCTGCGTGCTGGGTCCTTAGATTCACGTCTGATGGAGATCACCTGGTCCAGGATGAAGGTACATCATAAGCACACAGGATGAAGGCATTAGATCTGCACATAAAGAAATAAAAAAACGCCCCCAGTCTGGATCGAACCCAGGTGCGTGGGGTTACCATTCATATGCCTTGCCAATTATTCTATTCACGTTCGCTGTTAATTAAACTTAACAAAAAGAATAAATAAAAGTCAAGTGTCATGTTGGAAATTCAAACGAGGTCAACACCGGTCCCACATAATGAGCGTGGTCTAATCGAATGCAGAGAGAGAAATTGGAAGATTTTACCAGCGAATAGAAAAACGCCGTGTGTGGTCAAACATTCAGCATCCCTGTTCATCATCTTCTTTGTCGGATTGCAGCAATTACCTGCGGATTTTGCTTGGCATTTTCTTGCGGATTTTGCTGCGTTTTCGCCATGGTTATCCCTGCAATTTGGAACTTGTAAAACACCACGAATAAATACCAGGGAGTGATCCTATCCCCCTAAATCAAGGTCTGCGAACCCAATGGTAGCACTCGTTGGTCCTGAAAATGCTTGTGGAGTGAGCTACGAAGAGAAACCGAAATCGTGACCTAGCCATGGTGCCCTTCGTTCCAGGTGCTAAAGCTCCATTATGAACCATCAAAACTTCTCTAAACATTGTCAGGGACTTACACAAAAGGTTAATATGAATTAAAACGCAAAGATTCACAATATATGACAATTAGAAATTATGCATGGATATGGCACCTTTGATATGGACAATATGGACGCTATGAAACTTGAGTGACAACGTATTCTTACTCTTCATTACCTTCTGAGTGGAATAGGATGGTTGTTTGGCCTGGAATCCGGCCGTACCAAGAGACTCGAGTTGCACCTATGCTTTGATATTTTTGCACTTTCTAACCCTAGATTTGTGACTGCCCATTCGTCCCCTTGTCTTGCTGAGTTTATTGTGTATATATAGGGCTTAGAATTAGGTCAATAAAATTGAAAAAAATCAACCATTGATTATGAGAAAAATTTGATGTGATTTTTATCCTATCTTTCTAAACTTGGCTCAATATGTATCTTTTGCTTCAAGTATCTCCTTGCATGAAATTTGTATCTAATATTGGGTATTTGGATGGTTATATTTGATTGGAATCAAAGCAAATAAAATCTCTTATTAATTTTACTATTTTATATAATTATTTTATGATTTAAAATGATTAAAAACCATGAAATAATTATTAAAACAATAAAAATAAAGAGACTCTTGTTTTGGGGCGTGCATGGGCTTAGAATAATGATAGGATAAAAAGATTATAGGCCCATTTGGAAATTTTTGGAGTTTTGGCCCTTTTCTTTTCATACATGCCCTTAAAAATAGGTGAACTTGTGCACCTCGCCATTTCCTCATGCTTTCAAATTTTTTCAAGTTCTTAGACTTTTTAGAATCCTTGAAGAGTCCTCTAACCAATGTTTTTGGTCCTATGTCAAAATGATTTTCCATGCTCCTTGTGTGTTCTTTTGAAAAAAATGACTTTGGTTGACTTTTGAAAAGGATCTATAATGTTTTGGGTCATATCTCTCAAATGAAGCATTTTTAGACTTGGCATGTGAGAGACAAAATTGTAGAGAATCCAATTTCCTTCACAATGAGCTTTGGATGGAAAATTTCTGATGTTCCATGTAGGAGTTATGGCTGGTCAAAGTTCAGTTGACTTTCTCCTATACAAACCCTAATTTAGAAACTTTTTGAATTGTTGATTTCTGATCTTTCCTTGATGAACCATGATCAATTCTTGATCAAATGGTGAATGATACTTCAAGATGAGAATGTTGACAAAAAAATTAGGAGTTTTGACTGTACTTTGACCACTATTGCCTTTTAGGTCCAATCAGTCGACTATTGACTTTTTGAGCAATTGAGTGATCAATCCTTTGAATTGAGCCTTGAATTTTGGCATGGAGGTCGTTTGGAATATCATAAACCATATGAGGTGCCTCGGAGTCTTTTGATCCATTGATTTTTTCTCAAAACAACAAAACCCTAGTTTCTTGAGCCTTTGTTTAGGAGGGATGTCTTTGAGCTTTGTGCCTTGACTTGAGTTTGAACAAGAGAAATAGTATGGGCAAGTTTTGGGGTATGACAGGGTGTTTTACTACTTTGCATATTTTCCTGTTTGCATTGCATTTTATGTGCGCTTTTACTTTTCTGCATCATATTCTGGACTGTCTGGATTTCGGTCTGTTGGGTGGGTGTTTCAAGAGGTAAAAGACCCAATACCCAGGTCATGAGTGATACCTTAGGAACTAGGACTAGAGTGGCCGTGACGGACAGAAGGCGTATGCCTGATTGATCTGATCACGTATCCACAGGCAGAGCTTGGTGGAATGAGGCAATATCGTATGATAACGCCTACATTCGATCCTCCGTTGGCTTTTCGACCTACCCTGGCCTAGATTTACCTGTGAGTGGGGCGGGAATCAATCATTGCTTAACAGGTACATTGATGGTGACTTTGGTTCTCGTTCGTGGGTTACCGTTGTTCTCGTTCGTGGGTTACCTCTATCCTCGTTCGTGGGTTACCGCTATCCTCGTTCGTGGGTTACTGTGGTTCTTGTTCGAGAGTTACTTTGGTTCTCGTTCGAGTGGTTCCATTTCCGTGATGGTGACTATGGTTTTGATTCTACTGGTTATGTTCCGTGATCTATGGGGTGTTCTGAAATGATGTCGAACTTTTGAACCTGGATCGTGTAACTTTGAGGAAATCCAGACTTGTCCGGTGGGAGACATCAAAAGTCCCACCACTTTGCATCATTGCATATTTACTTTCCAAAAAATGATGTACAAAAATAACTAGCATACATGTTCCTTTCATTTCCAAGGAATCATATCTTTAAGCCTCGTGTCGAGCTCTTCCATCTTTTGCTTGCTAAAAAATCAAAACACGAGGATTCCTTGAAAATTGAATGAACATGGCATTGCATTCATATCATGCATCTCATACATCTCATGCATAACAGGTGTTCAGGATCGAGGATTTCTTATTCAGACTTGGTACTCTCACCAGACTCAGATACTTGACTTGTTCTTGTTGTGTGCTCAAAGATGGGTTATGAAACAACTTTGTGGGGAGTTTTCTAAGAAAGCTCAGTTGGGGTTGTTGATGAAGACATGCAAGTTGTGCCCCGTGCTCAAGGACTCTTAGTAAGAAAAACTCAGGGAGCACTTCGTGGATTTCTCCACAATTTTGCAGTTTTTGAGATTCCTTATCAACGGCTAATCTCCTTTCTCTCATTTGCAACTGTTTAAGCTCCATATTGTGTGGATGTCTACAGATTCTCTGCTTGATGATAATGACACTAGGTGTGAGTTCTATTCTGGGGCACCTGGTTATGATGTTAGGATCTGCAAGTCTTTGAAGTTGCTTGGGGCTCCCGACCGAGGGATAAGCAAGACATTATCTATCTTGAGCATTGCACCATTTGCATTGCTCGAATCCCTAAAGCACTGACAAATTCCGTGTGACTTTGTCAGAATCTTCTGCCATACAGTAATCAAGAGTGTTTGCAAAGACACCTCTCATTCTCAAGGATCCACTTCACATCCTGGGTCACCTCCTCCTGGAGTTTCCTTTTCAGCAACCTTTGCTTGTCAACAGAGATGGAAAGAGTAAGAAGCAAGTTGACGTAATCCCCATGCCTGGTGTTCAGTTGCTTTCCTGTTTGATGGAATTTCAATTGGTTAAGATTCGTGCTTTGGGTCTTTCCCACCACAGATAGCTCTCCTGATTCCGATGACAATAGTCGGTGTGTTCCAATCTTGTCAAGCCTTACAAAGTGTTGAGGTACAAAGAGCCTAGGACTTGCTCGATACAGAGATGTTTGAGTTTACTCATAATGGTTTCTACTGGTCAATCGCATTTCATCTGCTGCAAGTAGAATGTTTGTTCTTCCTCGAGGAGTAACTCATGAAAATCACTTGCAACTTGTAATACCAGAGGCTTCCTTCCTAACAACTGTTGTGTATTCCAAGCAACGACTTTGATGACCAAGCGATAGAGGTTATTGTTGTTTGCTGATAGTAATACAAGTTTCCTCCATTCATGGTGGTGTTTTCTGTTTCAGCAGCTATATTTAGGGCTCCCGGCCGAGGGATAAGCAAGACTCTGTGTTCTTGAGTTCTCATCATTGGCAGCTCAAATCCCTAAAGCATTCTATAAACTACAGTCGTTTTTTTTAGGGCTCCCAACCGAGGGATAAGCAAGACGCCTTGTATCTTGAGTTTGTGCACCACTGGCATGACTCAAATCCCTAAAAACTGAGCACTTACAACTTTTGTATGGCCTCGCCGAAATCTTCTTCCAGGAAGTAATCTAAAGTGTTCTGCAGGAACATATGCTAATGCTTGGTGTGCTTTCCACTCTGGGGGGCACTTGGTTATTTGATTGAAGGCTGTCAGACATTCAAAGACAAGGTTCAATACCTGATTGATTCAAAGGCTATCACATTCGTATTCGAAGGCCAGAATTGAAGTTCTCCTTTGACTCAGGGGATCTTCGGAAGCAATAAGTCCATACGGAGAGGATCTCTTCAACATTGGCAACTGCTAATTCATCACGCATGTTCATGTTTAAGCTTTCTTGTTTTGTGCAATACTGTTTGTATGTAAAACTCGTTTGTTTTTGAACTATAATCATAATGCATTGGATATGTTTGTCTTGAAAAAATCCATTCGTTTTTGCTCTTATATGTTTTTCTACGCTTTTTGTGGTACTCAACTCTTGTTAATAAAGCATGACAACTCCGTAGGGAGAATGATGAACATAATACCAATAACCTCAAGTGGTATGCTTTTGAGTAGAATCCTGTTGATGATGTACAGGCATTGTTTCAAATTCCCAAACACCGGAGATATAAGGGAGATAGACCCTCGATAACCCCTCTGAGCCTTCGAAGTAGGAGTTTTCTTTTCTCAAAATAAAAAAAACCCTCACATTCAACCCAGGGGCGGGTAGTGTTCAGTTAACCTGATCGAGCATTCAAAATTCATCAGGAGCACACATCTAAGGATACAATAATGGCTATCTTTCAAAAGGTTGAGGAAAGTCAAATCAACAACGGTTATCACTCACCTCAGGAGGTTGAGACATCATGATTATCCCTCACATCAGGAGGTCGAGACCAATCAAAGCCGCTGTGGTTTATCCCTCACATCAGGAGGTCGAAATATGACGATACCACAATGGTAATTCTTCATCTACCAAGAATTCAGGAAGTCACGATCATTTCCAATAAAGCAAAGGTAGTGCGGGATCACACGACTTGTCAAAAAAAAAAAGAAAAGAAAAAAAAAACAAAGCCCGCTAAGTCAACAACTTGAAAACATGTGACTTAGGCAAAAATTAGGGCATCCCGCTGGACATCCAACTCGAAATTCAAAAGAATCTGTCTAGGAAAAAGTTAGGGAAACAAAAAAAAAAGAAAATCAAAGCAAAAGCGAAAAACAAGGATTACGAAATAAGAATCCTCATCAAAAGAACAAAGTCGTGTGATCAGACACGAAAAACGAAAGGTAAAGTGACTGCCGTGTCCAGATACCTCATGGATTCCTCGATCATTTCCAAGCTCCTGTTGAAAGATGAATGCTCGTGTCAAGTTAACTGAACATAGGACTGGAGAACATCATGACGGGGGTGGGCACCAAATAATTTTGAGCCTAAAAATCCTTTTTTCTCAAACCGTGAACCTGGCCACGTTACAACCCTGAAAAGTCCTAACTGAAGCATGGGTTAATTCGAAAGCAAACTATACACGAGAATACGGTAAGCTGACTCCTAGGAGATCCGCTAAGCGCTTGAGTTGGTATCACACCATCTTTCTTTCACAAAAAACTCGATGTCACGACATCCTTTCAAAAGGTTTCTTTTAAACTTAAAGACAAACATACTATTTGCATTAGAATTATATTTCTCATAATAAACATTCTTTGCATATGAACAAGTGCTTAGCATCAAGAAAGTTTCCATCATGAACTTCAGATGAAAAGTGTATTCCTCCCGAAGGACGAGTTGTCTTCAGAACTCCGTTAAGCAGAGGCAGCAATATTTCAAAGTTTGATCACCCTCAGGGGCACAAGAAGCGTTTGAATACTTTGTCGAGCAAGTTTTCACTCAATCTGAGGCAATCAGGTCAAGATTCGAAGAATCTCTCAAAGTGCTAAGCAATCAGGGGCATTCACCCAAACATAGTTGAAGCTACCTCCAACACAGGCCATGCAGAGGCGCGGTTTCAAAGTTCATGATACTGGGGCAAGTTGGCTATGATAGCACAAATCTCAAGAGGTCCTTACGAGACGAATTTCTTCAAAGATGAATTTCTTCAAAGTCCTTACAAGCTAGGGCAAGACACTATGCATTGGCATTTTTTCCTTATCAGGAGGTGTTCAGTTTAAAGTTCAGGTGTGAGCTAAACAACTTATGAACTTGAGAATCGTAAGGGTCGTCATCCTCGGCAGTCAGAAGCTGAAAGTCCAATCTTTGGTGACATCTCTTTGCATTTCAGTGCGATTTTCAAATCCTTTCCAGAGGTTGCAACTGTTGGTTATTTGTATCCCTTAACCAGAGTCTTGACATGTCGACATCGAATTCCTTTTCTTCATTTCCGACCCTCGAGTCGTGAGTTTCCAACCCTCGTGTTGTGAGTCCTTTGCTTTCCGACCCTGAGTAGTGAGTGTCCAACCCTCGTGTTGTGAGTCCTTTCCTTTCCGACCCTCGAGTCGTGAGTTTGATTCCTTTCCGACCCTCGCGTCGTGAGTTTGATTCCTTTCCGACCCTCGTGTCGTGAGTTTGTTTCCTTTCTGACCCTCGAGTCGTGAGTTTGATTCCTTTCCAACCCTCGTGTCGTGAGTTTGATTCCTTTGCGACCCTCGTGTCGTGAGTTTGAGTCCTTTCCGACCCTCGTGTCGTGAGTTTGATTCCTTTCCGACCCTCGTGTCGTGAGTTTGTTTCCTTTCCGACCCTCGAGTCGTGAGTTTATCTCCTTTCCGACCCTCGAGTCGTGAGTTTATCTCCTTTCCGACCCTCGTGTCGTGAGTTTATCTCCTTTCCGACCCTCGTGTCGTGAGTTTATCTCCTTTCCGACCCTCGAGTCGTGAGTTTATCTCCTTTCCGACCCTCGAGTCGTGAGTTTATCTCCTTTCTGACCCTCGACTCGTGAGTTTATCTCCTTTCCGACCCTCGAGTCGTGAGTTTATCTCCTTTCTGACCCTCGAGTCGTGAGTTTATCTCCTTTCTGACCCTCGTGTCGTGAGTTTATCTCCTTTCCGACCCTTGTGTCGTGAGTTTATCTCCTTTCCGACCCTCAAGTCGTGAGTTTATCTCCTTTCCGACCCTCGTGTCGTGAGTTTATCTCCTTTCCGATCCTCGTGTCGTGAGTTTATCTCCTTTCCGACCCTCGTGTCGTGAGTTTATTTCCTTTCCGACCATCGAGTCGTGAGTTTGATTTCCTTTCGACCCTCGAGTCGTGAGTTTCTAACCCTCGTGTCGTGAATTTCCAAAAATTACGGATAATTGTCGCATACACCCCAATGTGTCTATAAGCCCATTACTTATTGGCTTCCTTACAATCAATATGAATATGCAGAACACTATGAAAGCCAATGCTTGTTTGGTCCCTTTGAAGTCAACACTTGCTTGACCCCTTAAGCCCACTTCCTGGTGGCATTCTCTTGAAAAACCATTGCCTGTTTGATACTCCGGCCGATGCATGTTTGGCATTCTAATCAATGCTTGCTTGTCAACTCGTGAATCCATTGCTTGTTTGGAAAGTTTCAAGCTCGGATGTTTGATAATCTGTTTGCTCTTGCATTTTCCCATTGTGGATGAGCATCACTATCCTCTGTCATGTGAGGAAACCCCGTGAAGATGTTATGCTATATCCTGGGGCATTTTCATCTGTATATCTTGCGGGTACATCCTTTCGAGTACACTGTGTCAGCGTGTTGGTGGATCTGTCCAAGTGTGAGATTCTCATTCCCCAGCTGAGTGCATCCAGATGAGGTTTTCTTTTGTTCCAAGATTCTCATCTCCTCAGCAAAGCACATCTCAATACAATCTACGTGCTTCAGAAGCCTTATTCCCCGGTGGAATGTCTTCTCCCCAGTTGAATCATGATTGAATGGTATTTGATTCCCCAACAAGCTCTTGATGAGGTTCCTTGCTCGAGTTCGTCACTTTCCCCAGTAGAGTTTTTCTCTCCCCAACAGATTGTTCTGTTTTCCCCAGGAGAGTTATCTTATTCCCTAGTGGGGTTGTCTTAACAAGAGGTTCTTATGCCAAGTTCCTTATCCCCGACAAATTTCTTATCTCCTCAGTGGATCGTTATGCAGAAGTATCCATCTTCTCCACTGAGTCTTTCCTCAGCAGAGATTTACATGCATCCTCAGCAAGATCTGTGTCTGTCAAGGACTTCCCCAATGGAATGCATCCTGCACAAGCAAGTTGGTCACTTCCCATCAGG
Organism: Vicia villosa; assembly: GCF_029867415.1. Lineage (NCBI taxonomy): Eukaryota > Viridiplantae > Streptophyta > Magnoliopsida > Fabales > Fabaceae > Vicia > Vicia villosa. Next base: position 184,189,810 of record NC_081180.1, read on the forward strand.
GTTGTCTTCATGACTTTCCTTATCTCCACATCTCCAGAGTGTCGAGAACTTGCTTCTTCAGTGAAGTTTCCAGGGTACTTTCCCAAACAGTTAATTGGGATGTTCATATTCCCCAAGCAGGATTTATTCCCCAACCAGAGCTCGCGTCTAGATTTGATCATCTCCAGCAGATTTCTGATCCATCTTTGTCAGCTCGCAATGGTGACCCTTAGTTACTCATCTTGTCCTCTCCACAGAGTTCCATTCTCTCTCCAGGACTTCTTCAGCAGTTCAGTGCTCCTCCGTTGCCTCCTTGAACAGCGTCCGAATCATGCATCATTCACATTGCATTCTCTAAGCGTGAAGCGTCTTCCTTCTTGGGAATATTCCGTACACATTCATACATGCCTCATGCATAAGTCATATCATATCTGTTTCTTTATGCAGGAAGGTTATTAAGATACGAATGCTCCTAGAGAGCAACTTGCCTAGTCATTACAGGGGCTTATCCTGATGTTTTGAATCAGAGGAGGATTGTTCTACTTCTTTTCTGACGCATTTCAGATCAGTTCAAAGACATTCCTATTCCCGATGCCCCCATATCGGTGGAAGATATTTGTTCCTATCCTGATATTCAGATTAGTTGAAGGAACCGCCTCCAGATCTCTGTCGATCTTCCGATAGAGCAAGCCCTCTAATACATCATATCAGTTGGAAATATCTACGACCTGACAATTTATTTTCGTTCAGAAGAAGAACTCGTCTGCCCAGTCCTGATGCTTACTATCAGTTGAAGATGTTTTCTTTTCCCGGCGTACACAGTTCGGAAGAGATATTTGTTCCTATCCTAATATTCAGATTCAGATTAGTTGAAGGAACTGCCTCCGGATCTCTGTCGATCTTCCGAAGGAGCAAGCCACTGATATCATCAGATCAGATGGAGATGTCTACCTGATCGACTTTGTCTTTCAGAAGAGGATTGTTCTACTTATTTTCTGGCATCGCGCCCAAATCAGTTAAAGACTTCCTTTCTCGGCGTACACAGTTCGGAAGAGATATTGTTCCTATCCTGATTTCCAGTTTAGTTTTTGAAGGAATCGCCTCCGGATCCCCATGGTATTACGAAGGAGCTAGCCGCTAATTCCCAGATTAGTAGGAATATCTACCTAATGATTTAATTGCATCAGAAGAGATGTCTACCTTGATTCCCAGATCATTATTCCCAGATCAGAGATACTTAGTACCCGTTGATGTCCAGATCAACCGATGTATCTCCTTCGATTCCCATATCGACCTAAGACATCTGTCCCGATGCCAGTTCAGAGACATCTGCCACGTCTGATACTCAGATCAGTCGAGATGTTCCTTCTCTTGATAACCAGATCATTTGAAGTGTTTCCTTCTTATTGCAAGATGGAATCTTCTATTGATCAAGAGCGCAAATTTTCGAGTTCATTCTGGTATTCAATCTCCTTCCACCTCGACGGTTCGAAACTTACATTTCTCACTCGCCGGGTTCAAGAAGTTTGAATAGGGGCAGCTGTTGCACCCCAAAATTTGCCCTCTTTATCTGTGCTATAAGTTATGGATGGCGTTTATTTCGTCATTCGAAAATCGAAGAAAAATAATAAAGAGTTCCATTATTTCAAGGTCACTAAGTCGAGAGGTGGGATGAATTGCAAACGAAACAGTTATGGTACAAGGATATGTGCTTAAGGAAAACATTGCGTACGAAGTACCATTCTTTCTACTATTTTTGGCTTGAAATGCGATGTTGGTGTGAAATGGTGAACCGGATTGAGTAAAGGGTTTTCATTGAAGATGCAAATTAATTGAAGTTTATTCCTTGAGATTTGAAGTGGATTTGGGTTCAAAGATAAGCAAAAAGGATTAAAGTTCTTAAGCATTAGTGTGAAATTTCTTAGAATTCAAGTGACAAGTACAAAGAGGCATATATCGAACATTCAAAATTCAAATAGTATTTCAATCCAAATATTCATACAACATCAAACTCATTATATAATTCAGTACCAAATATCCATTGAAAATTACATTCCGATACCAAGTTACATTCATTCAAATATCGTTTCAAAATCCTTTACAAAAAAATATATTACAAAAAAAAATCATGTTATTACAAGAAAGATTACAGAAATACACAAAAAAGTTTCTATTCATTACAAGAGCCCAATACGGCCCAAGAGGAATCACGGACATAGTAAAACGGAACCGGAACAGATTTTCAAAAAAAAGTCTTCAATACTCTCTTCACCTCTTCCATCATCAACATGAAGACCCTTTTTCTCATCAACTTCAGAGATAGCAGAAAATTCAGAAGAAGAGAGTCACAACAGAAAACTAAGAAAAAGAAAATCACTAACAGAAAAAAAAAAGGATCGGAATGCATATAACAGAAAAGAGATTCACAAAATTAGTGGAATCTTCATCAGAAATTCAGAACAGAAAACGTAACAAACTTTCAGCCAAAAACTCTCTCTGAATCTCCAATCTTCTTCATCATCGATTCAGTCAAAACCAGATAATGATTCTTCGTTTTTTCATCATCAACCCGCAAAATCGCTAACAAAAAGCTCAGAACCTCTTCAACCTTCCTCCAACCTTTCTTTAACCTTCATAATTTCTTCAGCTTCAATCTCCCAATCATGACCAAAACACAAAGATCTGTAACAGAAAATATCAGAAGAATTCAACTACTTTTCTAACAGAATCGATTCAACAGAGATAACAAAAAAGGCTTCACCGAACCTGTAACAGAAGACAAAAAGTTGAAACTCACCTTGTAACAAACTCTGAAATCGGTTTCAATCTCCAACTTCTTCAACCTCTTCATTCAAGAATCTCGATCCAATTCTTCATCACCATAGCCGAGTCTTCACGTCTCCATAATCTGAAAGTTCAATCGACTTCTTCATCATCTCTGCGGAACCGAATCTCTGCAGAACCGAATCCACAAACATCATCATCAATCATCAATAATCTTCAAGCTTCACACAACTTCCTCCCTACTTACAACAACATCGCAACGCATCATCACAACAATGCTTAGCAACAACAGAAAACGCGAACAGAAGAAATCGAAGGAGAGAAAATCGCAAAAAGAGGAAGAAGAAGATCGAACAAGATTACCTGAAGGATTTTTGGTTCTATCAGTTCTTGTCGCAATCGAAGGTGCTCCGGTAGTTAAGTTGTAAATTCAATGTTCGTTTCCTCCTTCCGTACCTGTAAGGACCGGTAATGTGTTTCTCCTGAATCGGTCATGAGAGAGTCGAGCGAGAGGGAACCGAGAACGGAGACAAAAATTGGAAATCGGAGAGAGCTAGGCCGAGAGAAAGAGAGAAGATAAGAGGTCAAAAGCAGTTGACAGTGGCGGGCAGAAAGCCATGGCGGCGGAATTGATCGGAGAAGAACACCACCGCCGCTGTCCTTGTTCGTGAGAAAGGAAAGGGATAAGTTAAATAGCCATTCACGTAAAACCCTAATCCCTTTTCAATTCTCCTTTTGATTAATGTGTGATTAAGAGGGATTAATTGAAATTAATTTTGAAATTGAATTGAGACTTAATAGACTTAATGTGATTAATTGATAATAAAATCTAGAAAATTTAGTTAGTGAAGTTTGAATTGAATAATCCTTTGGACCAATAATCTGAATGTAGATCAACAACTTGGGCCATGTCCACACCGAGAATGCTAACCTCACCCCTCACTCAGGCCCATGCGCCACTCTTTTTTGCTCAGCTTGGAGCTTTGCTACAAAAAGAATGCTTTAGGGCCTAATCTCTGGGCCCTGCGCCCCTTTCTATCCATACACCTAATTTTCACTCAATACACCCCCTGACTCCATGATTTTTATGTTAGATTTAATTTTGATTTTATATTTTTCTTAGATAATAAAATGTACAAAAACAATATGCTTTGTTAGTTTGTTAGCTTGATAAAAAAATAATAAAAACATGTAATATTTTGCTTGTTAGAATTTAAATGTTTTGTTATATGGTTTAGTTTTAATTCTTTGATAAAAATACCATGAAAAATATTACGTTTGATTAGATTTCACGCATTGATAAAAAAGAGATAATAAAAAACATGTAATCTTTTGCTTGTTAGACTTTAATTGTTTTCTTACATAGTTCTATTCTAGTTTTAGTTGAAAATGTTATAAAAAAACAATTTAATCTTGTTAGACTTTTGTTTAGGATTTAATTAGAATAATTTCTATTATTTTCTATGGCGGGTGCGTGCCTCCTTGTTATTACTGATTTGGTTGTTGAGATGTGCGAGATACTTCGAGAGAGCCTTTGATTCCTATTCGACTTGCTTCGTGTTCCACTTTATTTGTGGGACACGAATTCGCTTCCGGTGCGATTGATTTGCGTCGTGTTCCACTTCATTTGTGGGACACGAACCTATTTCCAATGCCAGTCACCTGATCTCTCATTCATTGAGATGTATACTCTTGTACTGTCTGGATTGTTTCTCTTGCAGGTTGCTCATGTGGTTATGCTCGACGTGTACCACATGTCGCTCGTGATTTATTTTCACGACGATGCTTTCTGACTCGCTTTGCTTGATGATGGCTTATGCGAAGTATTTCGGACTTCTCTGCTTATGCTTGCTAGCTCATTGGGGATTTGCTATCCGTCCGGTATTGTCTCCTGGTCCCTTTTACCGCTTTCCGCATCATCCTTTAACATGAGAAGTAGGACCTAGACATGCATCTGTCCAAGCCCTCGAAAGAGGCTCTGTTTTTGTTGGTGTGTTTACATTTGTGCTTTGCGGAAGGGAGTCACGGTGTAATAAGTCCTACATGGCACTCCGTTAAGTCCTCATGGAAGGCACGCGGAAAGGGTTAGCAATCAACCCCCGCCTAGTCTCATCGAGTCTGTTCAGTATGCGCACGCTACGCGTGGCTCGCTTCTGAACCTGTACAAGATCTTGTTATCGAGTGTGTCAGGAAAAGGGTTCATGTAGCCGGACCCCCCGCCTTTCCTATAGCTCGCGTCGCTCGACGTTGAGGCTCGGTGTAGCACGCACCGTTTTCCTTTACAATCCGTGACGGCTTGGTTGCTGAGAGGGACTCGCTCCTCTTGTCTATGGCCCGATCATTTTCGCGAGGTCTAATGCTTGGTTGACTTGGGTTGAGTTGCTCCCCTTGGCTATGGCGGGACCGCTTTTCTACCATTCGACCAGTGTCGTTGGTTAGTTTGCTTTACGAGCGGAGCTCGTTTGTGTGATAATCCTGTTTGCTTCCCCTTTTCCTCGTAGGTTGCTAGTTTAGTTTAGACTTGTACCCTTTGTATGATAACATTAGGTAGCATGCTTTCCCCCTTAGCTTAGGTTTTCCTCATGCATTCTTTAAAACACAAACCATACTCTTTGATTTTCTTTTCTTAAGAGCTTGTTATTTCCACTCCATTCCCAAGCATAAGTCTCCAAAGGTCGAGCAGCGGAGTGTGAATGTAACTCGTTCACCTAAAAAACACAAAACAAACAGAAATTAGTTAGCCGAGCTACGGTAGCTCTGATTCTGAAAAAGAGATACGTAGGCAGCGGGGTAGGGCCCGTGCAAGCACAATCCTTTCTTTTCCCTACATTCGGCATTCATTTTAGTCCAGATTAGCGCAGTTTGCTTACACACCCATAGTTTTAGACACGAGCGTGGATACCATCGAGTACGATGGGCGCGAGGGGTGCTAACACCTTCCCCTCGCGTAACCGACTCCCTTACCATTTTTCTCTGGTCGTGAGACCGTTGTTTTGTTTTGTGGTTTGCTGGCATTCCCTTCCTTTTCAGGATAAATATGTTAGTGGAGACTCTGTTAATTTTCGCGGTAGCGACAACATCCTTATAGGACATATAGGTCTGCTATACCAGAATTTCAATTGGTATCAGAGTAGGCATCCTGTTCTGTCTCTGGATGAGGTCCTGGGAGGATACTTTCTGGTTTGGCGAGGAAGACTCTTGTTGAATAGAGGTATGAACTTGGACAATTCATGCTATTATACGGGTGATCTCTTGGCAATGATCACTGGTTATCTGAAGCTGAAGTTGTTCCTATTTGTTGCCTTCAGACCTGTAGCTTGGTGGAAAGCTATTGTATGTAGGGTTGATTTATTTTCATTCCTATGTTGCCATGTTTATACTCAAATGATGGTATAAGCATTATGTGTGAATACTGGTGAGAAGCTTGTTTTTCCGCTGCATAGTATCTGATATTACCCTGAAAGTATGGAGAAGGATACTAGGGTTGTTTCCCTCAATAGACTATATGCCAGATGTCTCAACAGATTCATTGAAGGTGTTAAAGATACTTGAGATCTTTCTCAAGTCCACTCATGAATACATTTATCAAGAAGGTTGATGAGAATCCATTGAGACTCACGTACATCCGCATATTATTTGAAGACCTTTAAGATTGATAAGGATGGTGTAATGTTATACTGGATGTTAGAAAATTATTTCAACAGGTATGCAACTACCGATTGAAGAGCAGATGTTTTAGGTGCGGAACAAAATATTATGAATACTTTTGTTTGGAACCTACTCCTGATTTGGAAGAGGAGACATCTGACTGGTGAAGGTTGATCTCATCTATTGATGCAAGGATTGGAACTTGGGAAAGTTCTTACATGATGGCATCTAAGATGAGATGATTGGTGATTGAGTTTCGCTACATGGTATCGTTTGTAAACCTGGTTGTTTTAGCATTAGGGTTTGATTTCCTCAAGAACTGTATCCTATGATAAAGGAAGTTCAAAAATTGGTTCTACTGAGTAAAGTGGCATACGACACTTGAGTCCTGGTTCTTAAGTCCACTCATAAAGGCACTTTATTAGGATTGATGATCACTTCTTCAAGGATCACGCCACATATGTTACGGATTGAATCCATTTATTTTGGTGTTTGATAGAATCTGCATGATTCTTGATCCATTTAAAGAAGTAATTCTGAGGATGGTTGTTGTTGGTTGTCTACTTTAGAGCTAATCAAAGGATGGTTCATCACCAAGATCAGTTGTTTGACAGAAGAAGGAGCTAATGCTCTATCAGCTGCTGGAATCTCATGTCGATTGGAACAAAATCTCTTGGTGCATAACTGATGCTCTGGGTGCGAAACAAATGTAATGTGAATACATTTGTTCAAAACCTACTCTTGACTTGGAAGAGTAGGCATCTATGGAGTGTATCTAAGATGTTTCTCCATAAAACATGTCCTAGGTTGGTATGTAGATTGGTGGCCAATCAGTTGTCTACTTCTTGGTTCAGTTTATTTCTGATTCAAGTTAAGACTGATTTATTGAGTATGAAGGTCAAGTTTATGTACCAAGGACATTGTGTCAGCTGATATGACATGGTGTTGTTGTGGATATGGTTGGTATGATCAGAAAGGGTGATCATATATTGGTGAGCTCCTATATCTCCTGCAAGGAGTTGTGCATGAACTACTATGGAGGTTATACGTCATACACAGGTGTTTGAGATTACTGTCAGATTTGATGTTGAAGCATCATCTCAAATGTGTATTTTCAGCCAAAGAAGTGTGTATGACTCATAGAGAAGTTTGAAACCAAGAAGAGTCAGTAGTTGCCATAAGTATGAAGGAGAATTGTCTTACCTTGTGAGAGAAGGTTAGTCTATCCATTTATGGTGAATACATAGACGGGAGACTTTGTATTTGTCCAATGTGATCTGAATATCATGATTCAGAAGTTGTTATGGCTGTGCTAATTTCAGAGAGTTTTGTTCTATCTATGGAGTTTATTAGTTGTCTGGGATGTAAAAGATCTTGGCACTCACCAATAGTGTCATAAGTGGGAGTTTTGATAGTATGGAGTTGTATCTGATCTTAATTATAGTAACTTGTTCTGGAAAAACATGATGGCTATCATAGTAAAGGCAAGAGCGGAATGGCTGATGAAGAAGGGGTTCTTCTACTCTAAGTTACAGATAGTGGCAGTCTGGACCTTGTGTAGCAAGTTAGCTAGGAACATTTGTTCTGGAATATGTGAGAAATTCCTAATCAAGTGTATCTGGTGTGGAGGTAATTATGTATATATTTTTGGGTATGTTTTCTTCTTGTTGGAGTCTTTTTGTTTTTGGGAGAAACTTAGACTTACTCTTTGTTTCTTAGGGTTTGCTTGTTCTTGTTTTAAGTCTTTTTTTAGTTATTTTGCTTTATTCTTTTGTCAAGTTTAGACTAAAGAGGGGAAGAAAAGAATGTTGTTGAGTCTAGTTTTGTGTTGACATATTGTTGACATGAAAGTCTTGAGTCTAGAGTCTTGAGTCTGTCTTTGCAATTGTTTTGCAAGGATGTTCTAAAGAATGTTCCGACATTCTGTCCATGCCTAGTTTGTGTTGTTTAAGGATTGAGGTTGGTTGCTACAGGAGGTATTTTTTTTCTTATGAAGAAGCTGAATTTATTATGTCGCATCATCAAGTTTCCTATCAATATTTTTGGTACCTATGAAATCTGAAGATAACTACTGATGGTTATCAAATTGCTGCAAGACTACTACATATGCTCCATTTTCACCTAAACAACAACTTATGTTGTTTATGTTAATGACTACAACTACTGATGGTTGTAATACTAATGATACCTGATAACTACTGATGGTTATCCTTCTCTAAGCCAAAACTACTGACGGTTGTGTTGTCTCTTTCTATTCAACTACTGTTGGTTGTATCTCTGCAATTTTGGAATTGGAATATTATTTGTTTGGTTTGACTACGCACGTGTATAGTCTATCTGTTCAGAAGAAACAGTCCAAGATTGTTAAAAGCATTCAAAGATATTGGGCGGTACTCATTGGTTTGTGGTGGTTTTCTCCTCAAATAACGTTTTCCTTGACCAATCAATTTGTCATATTTTCAAGGATCGTTATTTCCTAAGTCTCCTATCAGCTTATTTATAGAGCCTTCTGCTATTCATCACTCCACAGTGTGAAAGTTCAAATATAATTATGAGGTTCATGCGGGTATGGATAAGCTGTACTTAGGCTTGGTTCTGTGATGGCCTTATTTGTCAATTTTTGGCCAAAAAGGAGGAGAAAGGGTGTGTTCCTCAGATACTAAGCCAGAAGTTTATACTCGCATCTGATATCCAAACATGTCGAAAACAATGCTCTATCATAAGGCTGTCTGGTGTCTATTTGTGACTTGTGTTCTGAGTTATGATGAATTGTTGTGACTTGTGATCTGAGTTACATCATTTGTGTACCCAGTATGACATAACATGCAGGTAGTTCTTCGATTAAGGGGGAGAGTATATCATCTTCCTCATATACACCAAATCAATGGTGTTAATGTCTATGCTGCAAAAATGAGCTTATTCATAAGGCTAGACTGAAGATGCTGAACGAGATGTCATGACATCTTACCTAAAGACTGACTCCTTACTGCTATGCAGATATGTTGACCAGTTGCTGAAGTCCACTGCCCAGCTGCTGAGGTCTATTGGTTATCAGAAGTTTTGTTCTACCTGCTAAGTTGTAATCTGTAGTTTATTCAATTATTTGTTTTAGCCAAAAATTTATCAAAGGGGAAGATTGTTAGTTCCTGTGTTTTAGAATTGGCATTAATTTTTGTAAAACAAATAATAGCATAGATAATGTAATGGTGATTATAATATAAAAGAGCAAGTACAACAAGAAGTCCCACTGGAATGCTAAAACATGTTATGTTGAAGTAATTCAACATCTGGAATAACATGTTACATGGGATGTCATGCCTGAGATGAATTGAAGAGTTTTAGTTAAATCGGTTACGGTTTAATTACTACAGAAGAGTGCAGAATATTCATGAATATTGTGCATATCATATACAACATGATTTTCTTATTATGTCTAAAGAATCAATCAGAAGAATCAAGTCAGAATATTCGGAGAATATGAAGATTATATAATTTCTAAATATGGAGACATTTTAGGAAACTAAATATTGAAGACCTTGTTTGTAGCAGAAGTTACTACTTATGTGTAACAGCAAATATGCTGCGATTAGAAGCCCAAGTCTAGTTGGGTATTGTTTATGTTTAGGCTATAAATATAACAACTTGTGACCCCGGTCGATAAGGATTGAAGATGTAGAATCCTAGGGTTTAGAAGGATGAACCTCCCGAGTTAGGGGAAGGTCACCGTGTCTGTCTAGAAGCTATGAAGCAAGATACATATTATTCACCTTGAAGCCTGTAGGTAAGAGATGTATTGTTCTTGGAGGAAGCTTTGAAGTAACTCCAGGTTATTGTTCTTAGTCAAGAGTCTTGGCTAGGTATTATCTTGTAGAATGTGTCATTCGGTTGTTTAAATAGCTGCTACTGGGTTGTAACAGTTAGGTATCACTAGGGAGTGAGTGGAGGTTCTCTTGTCTTGGATGGGTTTCTGAGATAAAGGTTTCATTGGGTAGTGACTAGGTAAGTCGGAGGTTGTTTATCTATAAATCGGAGGTTGTTTACATAAAATAGTACTACTGATAGTGGAATCTTATTCCTGGCTTGCTAGCCCCCAGAGTAGGTGTGTTTGTCACCGAACTGGGTCAATAATTGATTGTGTTCTATACTTTTCAGTGTTGTGCAAAACTGTTTATAACTTCCCTGAATCACCAATGTCAGATCAGATGGCTTGACATCCTTATAGGACATCTAGGTCTGCTATACCATAATTTCAATTGGTATCAGAGCAGGCATCCTGTTCTGTCTCTGGATGAGATCCTAGGAGGATAATTTCTGGTTTGGCGAGGAAGACTCTTGCTGAATAGAGGTATGAACTTGGACAATTCATGCTATTATACGGGTGATCTCTTGGCAATGATCACTGGTTATCTGAAGTAAAAGTTGTTCCTATTTGTTGCCTTCAGACCTGTAGCTTGGTGGAAAGCTACTGTATGTAGGGTTGATTTATTTTCAATCCTATGTTGCCATGTTTATACTCAAATGGTGGTATAAGCATTATGTCTGAATACTGGTGAGAAGCTTGTTTTTCCGCTGCATAGTATCTAATATTACCCGGAAAATATGGAGAAGGATACTAGGGTTGTTGCCCTCAATAGAGTATATGCCATATGTCTCAACAGATTCATTGGAGGTGTCAAAGATACTTGAGATCTTTCTCAAGTCCACTCATGAAGACATTTATCAAGAAGGTTGATAAGAATCCATTGAGACTCACGTAAATCCGCATATTATTTGAAGACCTTTAAGATTGTTAAAGATGGTGTAATGTTCTACTGGATGTTAGAAAATTATTTCAACAGGTATGCAGCTACCGGTTGAAGAGCAGATGTTTTAGGTCCTGAACAAAATATTATGAATACTTTTGTTTGGAACCCAACCCTGATTTGGAAGATGAAACATCTGACACGTGAAGGTTGATCTCATCTATTGATGCAAGGATTGGAACTTGGGAAAGTTCTTACATGATGGCATCTAAGATGAGGTGATTGGTGATTGAGTTTCGCTGCATGGTATCACTTGTAAACCTGGTTGTCTTAGCATTAGGGTTTGACCTCCTTAGGGACTGTATCCTATGATAAAGGAAGTTCAAAAATTGGTTCTACTGAGTAAAGTGGTATACGACACTTGAGTCCTGGTTCTAAATATAACAACTTGTGACCCTGGTCGATAAGGATTAATGATGTAGAATCCTAGGGATTAGAAGGGTGAACAACTTGAGTCCTGATTAGAAGCCCAAGTCCAATTGGGTATTGTTTATGTTTAGGCTATAAATATAACAACTTGTGACCCCGATCGATAAGGATTGAAGATGTGGAATCCTAGGGTTTAGAAGGGTGAACCTCCCAGGTTGTGGGAAGGTCGCCGTGTCTGTCTCCAAGCTATGAAGCAGGAGACATATTATTCACCTTGAAGCCTATAAGTAAGAGGTGTATTGTTCTTAGAGGAAGCTTTAAAGTAACTCCAAGTTATTGTTCTTAGTCAAGAGTCTTGACTAGGTATTGTCTTGTAGAGTGTCTCATTTGGTTATTTAAATAGCTTCTATTGGGTTGTAGCAGTTAGGTATCACTAGGGAGTGAGCAGAGGTTCTCTTGTCTTGGATGGGTTTCTAAGATGAAGGTTTCATTTGGTAGTGACTAGGTAAGCTGGAGATTGTTTATCAGTTAACCAGAGGTTTTTTACATAAAATAGTATTGTTGATAGTGAAATCTTCTTCCTGGCTTTCTGTCTCGGCAGTCCTGCTAATCTAAATATAATATTCCTGATGCTATAAATTTTCAGTTAGGTGTTTTTCCCTTCTCCTATTTTGGCACTCCTATGTTCAAAGGTCGTGTTAAACATTGCTATCTTGCTCCTATTTTGGGTAAAATTTTGGCCAAGCATGCTGGTTAGAAAGGTTCTTGTCTCTCCATGGCTGGTAGGCGGCTTCTTGTGAAGTCCGTTATTCTCAATATGACGATGTATTCAATTAACATTTATCAATGGCCGACAGCTTCTATCAGAATCTTGGAAAAAGCTTGTAGAAATTTCATCTGGTCGGGTAGTATAGCTATTAAAAAGGTTTGTGTGGTTTCCTAGAATAAGACTTGCCAACAGTTTTTGAAAGGGGGGCTGGGTCTTAGATCGTTGTTTTCGTTAAATGAGATCGTGAATTTTAAGCTTTGCTTTGAGATGCTCAACAGTGATGAGGATTGGGCTATTCTTTTGAGGAGAAGGGTTCTCAAGCTTTATGGTTTTATCAGGTAACACATTTTTTCTTCCATCAAAGCGGAAACCAACAATGTTTTGAATAACACTTGCTAGAACATAGGCTCGGGTGATAAAATTAACTTATGGACTGACGCTTGGTCTGGTGACCCGCTAATCATTGATACGAGTTTGGAGGAGTTGAGACAGAAAGGTATCAATCCTCACATTAAGATCTCTGATCTAGCTTCTCATGGGCAGCGGCGTATCCCTCTAGATTGGTTTGCTTGGTTCCCTTTCCTCAGCCGCGTCTTGTTAACGTCATGGCCTCGGTTGCCAATTCTGTAGACGTCATGGGATGGAAGCACGACATATCGGGCTGTTTAGAGCTGAAAGATGCTTATAATTTCAAAGCGAAGCATTCCGCCGAGGTTGCCTGGAGCAAGGCTATTTGGCACAGTAACATTCCCCCTAGTAGGTCTATTATGGTTTGGAAAATTCTTCATAGGAAAATTCCAGTAGATGATTTTATTATGATGAGAGGCATCTCGTTAGCCTCCCGCTGCCTGTAACACCCTATTTTTATTAGATTTTAATTAATTAAGATTATTTGATAATTGGTATTGTTTGTGTATTTATTTAGTTATTGTTCGAGTAATAATTATTTGATTTTGTGGTAATATATTACTTAGCTAATTAATAAATGGTAGAATTTTATTACAATTAGCTATTGGGCTTAATGGGAATTAGAAATGAGAATAATGGATGGGTTAAGCCCAATGAGATAATGAGAGTTAGAAGAGAATTTTATGAGTTAACCTAAATTAGATAGAAAGATAGAAAAAAGAGTAGAAGAGAGAAGAGGATTGTAGATTTCTTGAAGTTAGATGGAGAAATTAAAGAGGTAAGAGTTTGAATCCAAGTTCTTATAGTTACATGATTGGGTAATGTGTGTTTGTGTAATCTTTCATCTCTTCATTTCATATTTTTAGAAAAATGTTAGGGTTATTATAAAACAATGAGATTTTATGATTTGTTCATGTTTAATGTGTTGTATGAATGACCCATGGTTAGAAACATGATTAGGAACATCATATGTGTGCCAATTTTGCTTTTAATTGATGTATCGATTGTGTTTGGGTTAATGGGTGTTGTATTAGGGGAATGGGGAAGAAAAATGGTGATTTTATGAGTTTTACGCAGCATAGGTCGACCTACACAGAGGCATGAGTCGACCTGAGCATCTTAAAACAACAGAAAATCTATTTTCCTTCAGCATGCGTCGACCTATAGGTTCTGTGAGTCGACCTATAGCATCCTTGCATCGACACATGAGTCGACGAGCGCATACCCGAGAGAGATGGAAAACAGCAATGCGTCGACCTATGCTTTTCCGTGCGTCGACCTGCAGATTCCATTTTTGGCAGATTTTTGTAAAGGCCATAACTTTTGATCCGTAGCTCCGTTTCATGTGCCGTTCGAAGCGTTAGAAAGCTATCGTGATATTTTATATGATAGTATAGGATTTAATTGCACTTGATTGATTAATTGTGAAGTTATTATATGGAATGACATGTAATTCTCTTATGTGTGTTATGTTTGTATGTGATGTATAACAATTGTTGGAACACTTTGTGTAGATGTATTCATGATGTATGTGATTGGATATATGATGGTTGTTATGCCTTGTTGCAATTGTTAATTGTGTTTGTGAATGTTGTGTACAATTGGCGGATAATTCATAGAGTTGGATTATGGCGAGATGAGGTAAGTTAAGATTGGTGAGATAATCTTAATTGCATAAATTGTTGGTATTTTGTACATACATTCATAGCATGGTCGGCTTTATGGTGGAAGCGGTGAAACTTGGGTTCACATGGTAAGAGACGTTGATCCTTTAGTGGAAATAGGCGTAGAAGACGTGATCCTTAATTGGAGATAGGCGTATTGGCTTTGATCTTGTCCGGATCAGGAGCGTGGCTTGGATTCTAAACATTGAATCGGAAAGCGGTGAAACATTGGATTCACATTGGGTACCACATGCACTGAGTCACATTTGTTGCATTTCGAGTCACATTGTGTTATGTGGTTGTCTTGTATACATGTGATTTGTTTTGGAGTGATGATTGGTATGTGATATGTGAATTGCTTAATTGAGAAGTGTGATGAATAGTAAATGTATGCTTGTTTATGTTTACATTTCCCATTATTATGTTTTCTATAAGAAGTTGAATTCTCACCCTTCTGTTTGAATGTTATCCTTCGTTGATAACGTGAAGGTTCCGACGAGTAGTAGCTTGTCCGAGGATTTAGCCGAGGAGCTCCTGAGTTTGTTATTGGATTAGGTAGCGAGTCATATGCTCTGATCATGTAACACTTGGGGGGGATTTTCTTTAGACTTCTGCTTATGTTTGGATATTGCTATTTCCTAGGTTTTGTTGGATATTCGGATGTATTTGTTTGAGATCTCGGATATGTTGTTTAAGGCTATGTGGCCAAGATTGTGGACTTCAAATTAGTATGTGGATTTAAATGTTAATTTGAATTTGGTAGATGAATATAGTATGGGATATATTCATTGAATCTTTTAATAGCAATTCAATTGTTTCTCCGCAAGCGTTTATGCATAGTGTATGAAAGCATGAGATTGACATAGCGTTACAATATGATCTTTGCATATTAAGAATATTGGATGTTTTATTTTAGGTTTTCATTGTGATGAAAATAACATGTGACTCCCTTTTTCCTTTATGCATGCTTACTCTGCTTGATTGTATGATATATTTGGGGTTACAAAAGGGGTGTTACACCGTCCCTTATCACACTGATTCTTTTCAGCATCCTATTTTTGAATGCGAGTTTTCCAATTTTCTTTGGAATTGGCTCATGAAGAAGTTCCACACTGGTACTTTCCATCAATCTATTGAAGAGTGGTTGGTTTTCTATTTGCACAACAAGTCTGCGCAAGTCGCTTTGATTCGTTGCGCGGATGTTGTCAACTTGGTTTTCTCCCTCTGGCAGCTCAGAAATTCAGCCAAGTACCACAATAAAATCTCGTCTACTTCCTCCGCAATTGACTGGGTTATGCAGCAAGTGCAAATCTCGGGTAATGCGGCTCACAAAGCCTCTTATATCAACATGTAGGAGTTCTCTTTCATCAAAGAATTCAAAGTTAATATCATTCCCCCTAAAGCTCCAACTATTAAAGAAGTTTTCTAGATCCCCCCTGTTATTGGTTGGATTAAATGCAATAGCGACGGTTCCTTCATTCATGAATCTGCTAATGCGGGTGGTGGTGGTCTTTTTCGTAATCATAGAGGTGACTTCATTCTTGCTTTTGTTGAGCACCTTCAGTGTGTATCTTCGGTTCATGCCGAATTTGGAGCGGTGATCCGGGCTATGGAAATCGCTATAGATAGGGGTTAGACTAGGCTTTGGGTGGAAAGCGACTCTATTTTGGTTGTTAAAGCTTTCTCCAACCATAACTTAGTCCCCTTCGTTTATAGAATTTGTTGGCGTTTTTGCGTCCTTCATTCTAATTTCACGCATCTAAATTTCATTCATATTTTTAGGGATGGTAATTCTTGTGCCAATTTTTTGACGAATTTCGCGCTCGACATTGATTCTACCGTCCTTTTTTATTCCATTCCGTTGGGTATTCAAAAGAATTTTGTAAAGAATATGTTAGGTTTACCTTTCTTTAGATTCTCTTAATCCTTGGGGCTAACTTGTTCCCCTTTTTGTACCGGTTTCTTTTGTTATATATAACCTTTATTAAAAAAAATAGTAGGTAGTAAAATAAAGGCCTAAAGGCACAAATACCAATTAAACCATATTTAATATAAAAGTGAAGGGGTGAAAAACATTTAGAAAAGGGAGGATTGAATAATTGTTGTTTCTAAAAATGGTAGATAAAAATAAATCATACAGTTATTTTTATCCTGGTTCGTTGTTAACTAAACTACTCCAGTCCACCCCTAACAGAGTGATTTACCTCAATTGAGGATTTAATCCACTAATCAATCTTGATTAGAATGGTTCTCCACTTAGATAACTTCTAAGTCTTCTAGAGTCGACAGATCAGAACTTGATCACTCTAGGAACTTCCTTTTACAAAAGATGTAAACAAATATTACAAGAGTTTAATTTGCTTCTTAATAAGCTATAATCACCAAGTGATTTTTCTCTTAAGTTTAAGTTCCAAACACACACTGAGATATTACAAGTTGTAAGGTTGAAGATGAAGTTCTTCTTTGTTTTTGTGTGATAACGTTTTGGCAGCGTTTTGGTACTTAGCGTAAGAGAGTTGTTGTTGCTTTAGCATCAGAACTTCTATATATATGCAATGAGAAAATGGGACCGTTGAGCGCATTTAATGCTTTGCGTGAATAGTACACTGCATCATTTAATGTTTCACTCTTTTGTCAACTACCTCGAGCCATGCTTCAACTACTTTTGCTGACTTTGC
Organism: Vicia villosa; assembly: GCF_029867415.1. Lineage (NCBI taxonomy): Eukaryota > Viridiplantae > Streptophyta > Magnoliopsida > Fabales > Fabaceae > Vicia > Vicia villosa. Next base: position 184,206,911 of record NC_081180.1, read on the forward strand.
CTTTTGTAGCTTCTAATGTTCCTTTTGTCAGTCAGACAAATTTGACATTGTAGCCTTTTCATCTTGTACTTGCTTCTGGACTCAGACTAGTAGAATAACGTTTGAATATCAGAGTCTTCAACTTTGGTGCAGATGCAACTTCAGTCATCAAACTTTGGAAGTGCTTTGGAGCGTGATACCATCAGATCTTCAGAGCCTTGCTTCTGACTACCATCTTCTGATGCTTTCCAGATCATGTTCTGATTTCTTCAAGACCATCTTTTGATGTCTGCCAGACCATGTTCTGATGAAGCCATCCAAATCTTCTAGGTCTGAGCTTCTGAATGCTGATTTTGTGCATACTCTTTTAGACATTTCCTGAAATGGAAAACGTGAATAATTAGAGTACCACATTGTCTTATACAAAATTCATATATAATGTTATCATCAAAACTAAGAATATTGATTAGAACATTTCATGTTCTAACAATCTCCCCCTTTTCGATGGTGACAAAAACATACAGAATTGATATGAATTTGTATCCAGAATATCAGATGAAAAAGACAAAACACACATATAGCATAAAAGCATATTAATCAGAGTGTGTGAATATGTCTCCCCCTGAGATTAACAATCTCCCCCTGAAATTAATACTAGAGGATTTTATAAATAAAAGACTTCCCTGAGTATTTTCCATTTCAGATGAGACTTTCACGTTGAACTTAAATATTCAGATGATTCAGAGCTTCACTTCAGAGCTTCCATTGGACAGCTTCAGAGCTTTGAATTTTTCTTTAAGAGCACTTGGCTTTATCAGAGCATCAAAATGACTTGCTTCACATTTTGTGTGGAGCTTTAACTTCTTGTATTAGAGCATAGCTTGCTTCTGATCTTGAAACTTCTTGTATCAGAACATTAAGCTTTGCTTGCTTCAACTCTTTAAGAGATTTTCTCCAGAAACGTTTCTCCTCTTTTTGAGCTTGTTCAGAGTATCACATTCCTGCAAAACTATCAGACACAGAAAACTTGCAATCTTTGTTAGGAATGTTGAGAATTAAGCTCAGCAACTGATATTATAAATCAATTCAAATAGCACGTTTCTCCCCCTTTTTGTCATAACATCAAAAAGCATAAAAGATTCAGATGAAAGACAAACAGAGTGAAGAAAGAAATATATTTTCATTGATAATCAGAGGGAAGTACAAGGCAGGTGCAAAAACAAAACAGATGCAAGAAACAAAGAAACAACTAAGACACAAGACTCAGACTACGACTGGTTAAGCTTAGAGGCAAATGCAATGCGGGGTACCGACTCAATCATCTCAAGTTCACTCAGGAACTTATTGGAACCATCATTTGTTACTTAATGTAACTCCCCGTTGAGCATACGATGTTCACCCATTGCTCACACCCCACACGGCACACAATGTTACAACAGATTCTCATTAGAATCACACAACACAAGAATGTACATCATGATGCTTCACATGAAAAATGACTCAAGACACTCTTGAAATGCATGCATATTCACAATATATATTCATGCATTCATCTCATGCTATCACATATAATCCACATACATTCACATCAATTACGCCAAACTGCAACGAACTCATTCACAATTAACATGCATTTACCTTTAATTTAGACAATGCATTTATTTTCCAAAAGGCCACAATTCACAATGAATTCCACAATCTAGGATTCACTCCATATGGCTACCCACAACACATCGTATAACAACACACACAATTCTTAAAAACAATCGTTGACAAATTAAATAATACTCAAGCGCTCGACTTGATTTCAACCAATTCGACATACATACTATACTAGTTGTCATGACATATCTATCCATCAATTATGATTCCGTCTACTATCAACAATAGATTAAGGGTGATCAGTTCCTCAATTTGCCAATAGACAGTCGATAACCATAACAGTGGCATAAATAATCATTACCCGACGACAATATCGTACTTAAACTTATGCCCAAAGTCCATAAGTATAATGTTCCGCCAATTCTATAAGGCCTATCAACGTCTTCTTATTTTCCTCAATTCCAACCTCGCCAATGATACAAAAACATTCAAAATCCAATACACATTCTTATACACGCTCGTAGCACCACACAATTATCAATTAAACATCCTTCTAACATCGGGAATTGCTACTACATCAAGTACAATCCATTTCGGTTCGCTCCAATTGCAACTTTCATCCAAGTTAAGAATTTCAACCACGCTAACCAACCAATAGTCTTTCTTTTATTCTCATAACCTTTATAATCCACCTAATTTCACACTTGGCCTCATTCGATTCACAACTCAACATTATTATCGCGATCTCTCTTGAACTTGTTCTCCTCTCAACATTACCATCTCATAACATTGTTACTATAATCATTCTCATTCAACATAAATCGCATCTCTATGCATTTTTCAATACCGTCGCATTCCTACAGATACTAATATTTCATCAATATTTTACATTCTTCTTCACCTTTTCAATTTTCAGCAAGAATCACCCAACTTCAAACACAATTATCTCTTCTAATACAGACCTCCTAAGCACAAAATTATATTCCAAAATGAAGGGGAATTCGTGTAGATTCCAGAACATCAAGAATCGCTCAATTCCGAGTTACGAGTAAAAAGTTATCATCCTTGCAATGGGAAGGGTTCAGAATTGTCGCATGCAGAATTTTCCAAAAAGTAAGCATCAGACCCAAATATTAAAACGCACTTTTATCCCTCTTCACAAACTCCCTAATGAAAAATCTTATATGCAAACTGTAGGGAATTCTGTACGCTTTCCAAAAAGTTCGGAATCGCTTCAGTCTGAATCACAAGTAGAAAGTTATGCCCCTTTTACTGACAGCTGCTCCATAATTACAAAAATCAGAATTTGAGATTGATGAACATAAGTTCCATCTTCCCCTTGCTTCCAAGATCTACCAACATCCATTCTTTTCATCCAACTACGGAAATCACCCGCCTATAATCCAACTATACTCAAGATATACCATCTACATAATTAATCCATCAACTATCATTTCCATTGGAATAATTCCTCATTCTCAATCAATTCACCGTCCATAATCTACGCACATCTCAAACTCGACTGATACGAATTCATGAGTTCATACTCTCGCCGGTTCGCAACAACATCTCTTCGATAATGTTTGCACTATTACCATTAATATCACCTTGAACCAATTTCTACATACTAACAACACGTCCGAGAGACAAACCTTTCAATTATTTCTTCCATTCGTTCAACTTTGACACTAACATCCCGTGAAGTACCAACAAACAAGTCTAGTTCTAAGAACAAGTGTAACCGCAACTTCACCTATTTCCAACATTATCCTGTCAAAATTAAATATGTTACAGCTGCTGCAACCATTTTTATAAATAAGTTCATCTTGTTAGCTTTCCGACGCTTCAAACGAAACTCAAATTGGATGTCCAGAACTCCAGTTATGAATTTTCGAAGTTTCATAACAATTCAGCAATTTTCCTGCGTTTTGCTTACGGAAATTCTGCTCCAAAACTCATCCTCTTCAAATCAATCACATTCTTAACATCCCCTTATCATATATCTTCACTTCCAAACTTCTTATAACTTGAACAATATTTTTCATCGCCGAAGTTCGATTTCTGAAACATCACGACAGCAACCTTTTTTGCAAACTTGTAACTGAATCTCTTTCGAGAAGCAAGGCTTCTCCCCCACTTCGCTCAAACCAACTCCTACAACAAAACAAACAAATACCGACAGTGATTCGCTCACATGTCGCATACCAAGGGATAATACGCCGACAGTATTCAATTGTCGCGCAACTCAACTGACTCGACACTTGGCCGGACGGACCGACCTGCTCTGATACCACTCTTGTAACACCCTTCTAAATACCCCGAAAAACATAACGCAAAATCAGAGTTTAACATGAATAAAAGGGCGTCACAATTCATTTAAAATAAAATTCTACATCCATGGTCATTCTCTACTGAGAAACAACATTTGATTGAGTTAAAATTCATGTTTATCAAAGCGGAAATTAAACAAACTTTGGATAATTCTTAAAACCACATAAAATACTATTCATAAGGTCACATGCCTTAGTTTCGAAAGAAATAATTATCCAAACAATCAAACTGAAATAATAGAGCATAAACAACTCTCAACCAAGCGTTCCCCAGTGTTACAAGTCTCAGAGCATGACACCGACACCTATTTATTAAAACTAAAGACATGACTTTACAAGCCATCCTCACCGATCGCTTAAGCCGCTACTTCAATCTGAAATAATCAAAGTAAGGGTGAGACTACATCATAAATTAAATAGCATTATAAATCGTCAGATATAGAATTCATAAGCAATTATCCCACCCTACTTAACATATTCAGATTTATCAATTCATACCAATCACATGTGTAACGCCCAGAAAAATGATTATTTTTTTAATTTAATCATTTGTGATGTTTATTGAAAATTTTGCATTTTTGTGACGATTTAGTTGGTATTAGTTCGGGATAGCGGATCGATATTTAATCGGAAATTTTAATATTTTTAGTATTAGAAATATTAATGAGTTAATACTTAGCGTTTTGAGAATTTTCCGAGTAATTAAGATTAGACCAGAAATATGAGACATTGGGTTATTAGAGGATTTTATCCGTATTTATTTTATTATTCAATTTTATTTGATTTTAATTGGTGAGTTAATTAATTAATTAATTAATTATTAGATAGTATAATAATTGATTATATTAAATAATTTGTGTATATTTGTGTTTATTTAATTAGTGGTGATATTTAATTTAGCGAACTAAATTAGAAATAATAAATAGACTATATTATATTGGGCTTATTTATTTGATGTTAGGAGTAAATATGAGGTGTTAAAATTAGGCCCGTATGGTATAGTTAGTACGGGTAGTAAGTGAGGTAACACATTTTCTTTCTCTCATTTTCCTTCATCCACGGATAGAGATAGAGATGAGAGAGAGAGAGAGAGAGAGAGAGAGAGAGAGAGAGAGAGAGAAGAGAGAGAGAGAGAGAGAGAGAGAGAGAGAGAGAGAGAGAGAGAGAGGAGAGAGAGAGAGAGAGAGAGAGAGAGAGAGAGAGGAGAGAGAGAGAGAGAGAGAGAGAGAGAGAGAGGGGGGGGAAGAACAAAGAAGAGGGACTAGAGTTTTGAGGAGAAATTGAAGAGGTAAGGAGGAGAATCCTTATTATTATGAGTTAGTATGATTGAGTCAATTGGTAGATTAACATGATTTAGGGATATTTGTTCTTCAATTTTTAGGTTTTTGACATGTTATGTTTTGTTGAGAATCCATAAAATTGATGTTAGCAACATGTTTTAATGTTAGTAATTGATACATGAGAGATTGATTGGATGAAATATAACCACACCATATGATAAACCTCTTATGATAAAGAAAGTATTTGGTTTCTACTCTTCTGGGTGGTGTCTCTCATGTTTCCATAATGTTTATTTCAACTTTTCATATTCTATAACTTTACTTTTATAAATGTTATTGAATTGTTAATATACATACATGAGTATTATAGCAGCATTTTGAAATAAATTGAGAAAAGCAATTCAAATTTTTTCAAGTTTAGTAACAGTAGCGATGGTACTCATGGAACAGTGTAGCTTCACGTTTTAATTCATTAATGTTGGAGTCTCATGTTTCAAGTTTGTTAATATTATTATTGATATTGATACCTACTGTAATGTCATATTGCTTCATTTGTATATTCATATGCATCTCCTATGTTTGGATAGGCATAATAATTGGCATGAGACTATTTAGTAACTATAACTATTTGGTGTCTACTGTAGCGTTGAATTGAGAAACTAATTTCAATTGTTTTAGTGAAGTAATATATAATATATATATTTTTTAGTTTATAATAATGATTATTCAACATTATTAGAATAATATTTTAAGAATTTTGAAATTAGAGATAAATAATTAGATTAACGAGTTAATTTAAGTTATTTTTAATTCCGTTAAAGTTATCAATAGAATTGTTAGAGTTGTCAATAAAGTTGTCAGAGTTGTTTTGAATCATTAAGAGTCATAATTTAAATTGTTTTGCGTAATTCTGACATGTTTAGAGTTGTCAATAGAGTTGTCACGTGTTGCTTTTGAGTTGTTTAGAGTCAATTTGATAAAACAAAAATTAAAATTGAAGGTATTTGACTCTTTAGAATAGTTTTATTACTACTTGAGTCAGACCGTTAGCCAATTAAATTTATAAGAGTTATTCTTGTATATATAGAGTTGTTAGTTTACGATGTTGGTGTTTACATTTTCGATGAAACTTTACAAAGTTATAACTTTTTGAACGGTAATCTCTGTTAGAGTCCCCGTTCGAAGCGTTAGTAAGCTAACACCATATTCTTTTCAATAAAAATGGTCTTGTTAAAAATAAGTGAATAGAAATTAATATGGTGTGATTGTTAATTGGTTGATTTAAATTAATGGATGAATTAATTTCAATGAGTCTAATTCATTAGAATATACTTGGACTTAGATTAATTATTCGGTCTTGTCGGTAAATTACGGTATCTTGAGAATTTGACCGTAATTGTATTTTTGGTCAAATACTAATGAATTGATGCTTGGTATGGAAGTATATTCTTATATTTTGTTGACAAATATGAATTAACATGAGATAGTATGATTTACTAGTGTTAATTGTATTTTGTGAATCATAATTGAATATTGTTTCTATTATGTGGATTGATATCAATGTGTTGTGAATGTTGTGTACAATTTGATATATAATTCATAGAGTTGAATTATTATGGGTATGCGGTAAGTTAAGATTGATGAGATAATCTTAATTGCATAGTTGTTTGGTAATTGTACATTCATTCATGGCATTGTCGGCTTTATTGTGGGAAGCGGTGAAACTGTGGGGTTCACATGGTAATAGACGGTGATCCTTAAATGGAAATAGACGTAGAATACGTTGATCCTTAATTGGAAACATACGTGGTGGCTTTGATCTTGTTCGGATCGGAAGCGTGGCTTGGATTCTAGATATTGAATCGGAAAGCGGTGAAACGTTGGGTTCACATTGTGGTACCACATGCATAGCGTCACATATCTTGCATTGAGTCACATTAGAGTCATGTGGTAATTGAATATGTGAATTGATGTAATTGTGATATGTGTATGAGTTTGATAATTGAAATGGGCGATGTTTGGATACATATTTGGTTAAATGTGTTAATATGTGATAATTATGAGTATGTGCATAATTGAAAAGATAGTATTGGAATTAGAATATTATACTCTTTATACTTGTTGTATACTTGATAACATGTGAAATATAGATCGATTATTATTATCTACATGGTTGTACATAGTGTGATTAATTACTTGAATTGTTGATTTAACCATTGTATCTTATTATACTTTCTTCATAATGATTCTTATTCTCACCCTTCTGTTTTATTGTTGCCCTTGTTTGGCGACATGCAGGTTATTGAATTTAGTAGCTCGTGCGCGATCTAGCCGGAGTTTTCTTCCGTGTTTGTCGGAGATTAGGTAGTGAGTCGATGCTCTGGTCATGTAACACTGGGTAGACTAGTCGTGATGAACTCATGTTTCTATTTGGTTATGTATTATGTTATGACTTGAGAACCTGTTTATTTGGCTATTGTTGTTGAGAGGCTTTTAAGCCAAATATTCTGATTATGTTTTATTATTATGTGAAGATGATTATTGAGATATGATCATGGTATGGGACATGAATCATTTTATGAAATACATGAGTATTTTAATATTTTCCACTGTGAATGCATATTCTGTGTGAATTGTAATTAAATGTTTAGGTGTTATTTGAAATGACCAGGTGTATTGTATATTGTAGATAAATGCTGCCAGTTTTTAAAAGCTTTTAGTTTTTGAAAACATCGATCTGAAGCCCTTTTGGAATTATAAGCTTGCTTATTCTCTGATTCTATGCTTATTTATTATGGGGTATAAAAGGGGTGTTACATTAGTGGTATCAGAGCATGGTCGACCAGTTGGTCAATAGTCATTAATATTTTCTAATCATGTTGTATTTGATTCGTGTATCTGACACGATCAATACTGTTTGTCTGGTTGTTTGGTTGTTTAGGACGATGGTTACAGGAAGGAATGGTGACATTAATATCAGGTAATTAACGAGGTGGATTGGTGCCATTGGACAAGCGCCGCACGAGAGTGCTGGTAATGGAGGAGAGGATGAGTTACGTGCTTTTGGAAACTTTCGAAGGTGCAATCCGCCGATCTTTGAAGGAAATTATGGACCGGACAGAGCACAAGCATGGATGAGAGAAATTGTGAAGATCTTTCAAGTTATGAATTGTACTGATGTACAGAAGGTACGATTTAATACTCACATGCTAGCAGAAGGAGCTGGGGATTAGTGGAGTAATACTGTGGGGAGATTTGATGAGGAAGGTATTGAAGTTACTTGGACTCTTTTCCGTGATGCATTATTGGAAAACTATTTTCCAAAAGACGTGCGTGGAAGGAAAGAAGTGAGAGTTCTAGAGTTGAAAAGAGAAAGAGAACAATTCCGTGGGAAATCGTATGATGACATGAGGGAACAATCTGGTCTTGGCAAGAAGCCAAGTGGGGGAGGAGCTTCTACTCCAATTAAGTGCTACAGGTGTGGCGATACGGGTCACAAAACTGTTGATTGTGGAGTTGGTTCGAGTAGGATATGCTACAGTTGTGGTGAACAAGGACACAATTGTGCCATCTGCGACATGCCAAAGAAGGAGCAAGCGAAACGGAAAGTGTTTGCGTTGTCTGGTACTGAGACCACTGCTAAGGATAAGCTAATCTGAGGTATGTGCTTTATTATTGATAATGGTGCAGCGCATTCTTTCATTTCTTGGATTATGCTACGAGTTTGGATCTTGCTTTATCTATTATGCGTAGAAGTATGGTTATTGATACACTTGCTATGAGTTTTGTTCTACTTCTTTGTGTGTTGAATTATCCGTTGAGCATTTTTGATGGAAAATTTGGAATTGAATTGGTTTGTTTTTTTTGTTAGATCAATTGATGAGAGTATTGGTATGAACTGTCTAGAGTTAAAGCAAGTAATTGTAATCTTAAGGGAGACTTTGGGTCTCGGTGTTTTAAGTGATTTTGAGTGCAAGTTCTGAAGGAACGATATTGTAGTTTACTAATGGAGGTTTATGTTTCATTATGATTGTTGACTGTCTATTGACAAATTGAGGACTTGATCACCCTTAATCTATTTTTGATAGGGGACGAGATCGTATTGAATGAGATAGACTTGTCTTACTAACCTGGTAGTGTGCAAAACGGCTAGGAAGAAGTTGAGGGGTCAATTTGAGGAGTCATATGAGAAGATGTTCATTCGTCTGAGTGTGTAGCCGTCGGGTTGCGCTTATTTTCTCGATTAAGAAGAAAGAAGGTTCTATGAGGTAACGTTTCATGAGGATTTGATTCTAAGAGTGAAGGTGATCATGCTGAGCATATAAGGACTGTGTTATCGATATTGAAAGAGAAGAAGTTATATGCGAAGATTTCTATGTGCGAGTTTTGGTTGAAGGGAGTGAGTTTCCTCGGGCATGTGATTTCGAGTGAAGGTGTGTTTCAAGGCAACATAAAGTTCATGAGAGGAATTATTTGACGCATGATTTAGAGTTGGTTGCCGTGGGTTCGTTTTGAAGCTTTGGAGGCATTATTTGTTTGAATCAAGATTTGATGTGTATAGTGATCACAAGGGTTTGAATTACTTGTTCGATCAGAAAGAGTTGAATATGAGGCAAAGAAGATGGTTGGAATTCTTGGAGGACTATGATTTTGTTTGAATTATCATTCTGGAAAAAGTGAATGTTGTAGCCGATGTATTGAGTAGGAAATCAGTGCATATGTCTATGTTGGTGATTCTAGAGTAGAATCGTTGGAACAATTTAGAGACTTGAGTTTGGTTCGTGAAGCGACATCTTCGTGTCTTAAGCTTGGTATGTTGAAGCTTACGTGTGGTATTCCGTCGAGTATTGTTTCGGATAAGGATCCCAGATTCAATTATAGATTTTGGGAAGGTTTGCAAAGTGCTTTGGGTACGAATCTACGTTTTGAGTTCAGCGTATATCCGCAAACTGATGGTCAAACGGGGAGGACTATTCAGTCGCTTGAAGATCTTTCGAGGTCTGGAGAGAGTGATGTGGTTGGACCCGAGTTAGTTCTACAATCTACAGATAAGGTTAAGATGATTCAAGAGAAGATGAAGGTTTCTCAGAGTTGTCAAAAGAGTTATCATGATAAGAGGAGGAAGGCTCTTGAGTTGATGTCGATGATCATGTGTTTCTTCGAGTTACGCCTATGATGGGTGTTGGTAGAGCTTTGAAGTCGCGTAAGTTGACGCCACGTTTCATTGGTCCTTATCAGATTTCGGAAAGGATAGGTGAAGTGGCATACTGGATTGTATTGCCACCGTCTCTTTCTAATCTTCATGACGTGTTCCACGTGTCTCAGTTGAGGAGGTACATTGCGGATCCATCTCATGTTGTTCAGTTAGACGATGTTCAAGTAAGAGAAAATTTACCGGTTGAAACATCGCCTATGAGGATCGAGGATCGGAAAGTTAAGAAGTTCCGAAGTAAAGAGATTGCTTTGGAGAAAGTGATATGAGGTGGAGTCGCCGATGGCAATATCACTTGGGAACTCGAGGATAAGATGAAGTTATCGTATCCGGAGTTGTTCGTTTGAGGTAATTTTTGAGGCCGAAAATCTTTAAGTGGGGGAGAGTCGTAACGCCCGGAAAAATAATTATTTTCTTAATTTAGTCATTTGTGATGTTTATTGAAAATTTCGCATTTTGTGACGATTTAGTCGGTATTAGTTCGGGATAGCGGATCGATATTTAATTGGAAATTTTAATATTTTTAGTATTAGAAATATTAATGAGTCAATACTTATCGTTTTGGGAATTTTCCGAGTAATTAAGATTAGACCAGAAATATGAGACATTGGGTTATTAGAGGATTTTATCCGTATTTATTTTATTATTCTATTTTAATTGATTTTAATTGGTGAGTTAATTAATTAATTAATTAATTAATAGATAGTATAATAATTGATTATATTAAATAATTTGTGTGTATATTTGTGTCTATTTAATTAGTGGTGATATTTAATTTAGCGAACTAAATTAGAAATAATAAATAGACTATATTATATTGGGCTTATTTATTTGATGTTAGGAGTAAATATGAGGTGTTATAATTAGGCCCGTATGGTATAGTTAGAAGAGGTAGTAAGTGAGGTAACACATTTTCTTTCTCTCATTTTCCTTCATCCACGGATAGAGAGAGAGCAAGGGGAGAAAGAAAGAAAAGGAGAAAATAGAAAGGGGAAGAACAAAGAAGAGGGACTAGGGTTTGGAGGAGAAATTGAAGAGGTAAGGGGGAGAATCCTTATTATTATGAGTTAGTATGATTGAGTCAATTGGTAGATTAACATGATTTAGGGATATTTGTTCTTCAATTTTTAGGTTTTTGACATGTTAGATTTTGTTGAGAATCCATGAAATTAATGTTAGAAACATGTTTTAATGTTAGTAATTGATACATGAGAGATTGATTGGATGAAATATAACCACACCATATGATAAACCTCTTATGATAAAGAAAGTATTTGGTTTCTACTCTTCTTGGTGGTGTCTCTCATGTTTCATAATGTTTATTTCAACTTTTCATATTCTATAACTTTACTTTTATAAATGTTATTGAATTGTTAATAAACATACATGAGTACTATAGCAGCATTTTGAAATAAATTAAGAAAAGCAATTCAAATTGTTTCAAGTTTAGTAACAATAGCGATGGTATTCATGGAACAGTGTAGCTTCACGTTTTAATTCATTAATGTTGGAGTCTCATGTTTCAAGTTTGTTAATATTAATATTGATATTGATACCTACTGTAATGTCATATTGCTTCATTTGTATATTCATATGCATCTCCTATGTTTGGATAGGCATAATAATTTGCATGAGACCATTTAGTAACTATAACTATTTGGTGTTTACTGTAGCGTTAAATTGAGAAACTAATTTCAATTATTTTAATAAAGTAATATATAATATATATTTTTTTTAGTTAATAATAATAAATATTCAACATTATTAGGATAATATTTTAGGAATTTTGAAATTAGAGATAAATAATTAGATTAACGAGTTAATTTAAGTTATTTTTAATTTCGTTAAAGTTGTCAATAGAATTGTTAGAGTTGTCAATAAAGTTGTCAGAGTTGTTTTGAATCATTAAGAGTCATAATTTAAATTGTTTTGCGTAATTCTGATATGTTTAGAGTTGTCAATAGAGTTGTCAGTGTTGCTTTTGAGTTGTTTAGAGTCAATTTGATAAAACAAAAATTAAAATTAAAGGTATTTGACTCTTTAGAATAGTTTTATTACTACTTGAGTCAGACCGTTAGCCAATTAAATTTATAAGAGTTATTCTTGTATATATAGAGTTGTTAGTTTACAATGTCGGTGGTACATTTTCGATGAAACTTTACAAAGTTATAACTTTTGAACCGTATCTCTGTTTGAGTCCCCGTTCGAAGCGTTAGTAAGCTAACGCCATATTCTTTTCTATAAAAATGGTCTTGTTAAAAATAAGTGAATAGAAATTAATATGGTGTGATTGTTAATTGGTTGATTAAATTAATAGTTCAATTAATTTCAATGAGTCTAATTGATTGGAATATACTTGGACTTAGATTAATTATTCGGTTTGTCGGTAAATTACGGTATCTTGAGAATTTGACCGTAATTGTATTTTTGGTCAAATACTAATGAATTGATACTTGGTATGGATGTATATTCTTATATTTTGTTGGCAAATATGAATTAACATGAGATAGTATGATTTACTAGTGTTAATTGTATTTTGTGAATCATAATTGAATATTGTTTCTATATTGTGGATTGATATCAATGTGTTGTGAATGTTGTGTACAATTTGATATATAATTCATAGAGTTGAATTATTATGGGTATGCGGTAAGTTAAGATTGATGAGATAATCTTAATTGCATAGTTGTTTGGTAATTATACATTCATTCATGGCATAGTCGGCTTTATTGTGGAAGCGGTGAAACTGTGAGTTCACATGGTAATAGACGCTGATCCTTAAATGGAAATAGACGTAGAATACGTTGATCCTTAATTGGAAACATACGTGGTGGCTTTGATCTTGTCCGGATTGGAAGCGTGGCTTGGATTCTAGATATTAAATCGGAAAGCGGTGAAATGTTGGGTTCACATTGCGGTACCACATGCATAGCGTCACATATATTGCATTGAGTCACATTAGAGTCATATGGTAATTGAATATGTGAATTGATGTAATTGTGATATGTGTATGAGTTTGATAATTGAAATGGGTGATGTTTGGATACATATTTGGTTAAATGTGTGAATATATGATAATTATGAGTATGTGCATAATTGGAAATATAGTATTGGAATTAGAATATTATACTCTTTATACTTGTTGTATACTTGATAACATGTGAAATATAGATCAATTATTATTATCTACATGGTTGTACATAGTATGATTAATTACTTGAATTGTTGATTTAACCATTGTATCTTATTATGCTTTCTTCATAATGATTCGTATTCTCACCCTTCTGTTTTAATATTGCCCTCGTTTGGCGACATGCAGGTTCTGGAATTTAGTAGCTCGTGTGCGATCTAGCCGGAGTTTTCTTCCGTGTTTGTTGGATATGAGGTAGTGAGTCGATGCTTTGGTCATGTAACACTGGGTAGACTAGTCGTGATGAACTCATGTTTCTATTTGGTTATGTATTATGTTATGACTTGAGAACCTGTTTATTTGGCTAACTTGTTGTTGAGAGGCTTTTAAGCCAAATATTCTGATTATGTTTTATTATTATGTGAAGATGATTATTGAGATATGATCATGGTATGGGACATGAATCATTTTATGAAATACATGAGTATTTTAATATTTTTCGCTGTGAATGCATATTCTGTGTGAATTGTAATTAAATGTTTAGGTGTTATTTGAAATGACCAGGTGTATTGTATATTGTAGATAAATGCTGCCAGTTTTTAAAAGCTTTTAGTTTTTGAAAACATCGATGTGACGCCCTTTTGGAATTATATGCTTGCTTATTCTCTGATTCTATGCTTATTTATTTTGGGGTATAAAAGGGGTGTTACAACAAGCACAAGTCAAAAGTATGCACCAATAATACAACACAATCATAACACCGGATTTCATCCTGACATGTCACAATTTATACAAAGACCATGCAGACTCTTATGCATGTGGTACCAAACATGGGCTAAACCCATCTGACTAATCTATTCATCACCGAGATACAGCCCAACCGGCACAAACTCCACACAATGGGAATTATGCCCACCATTTGATCCTCAACATCACCGGGATCCATCACCAAAATGCGTATGAATGAATGCACACATATGTCATACTTACAACATCACTGATCCGACGAACAACATCGTCTCACATAACTCAACATAGTTATCACCATCAAGTATGTACATTTATCATGCATCATTTAAAACAAATCAATCATCATCATACGATCAAAACAATCACCACATGATCACGTTATACACACTTTATCAACATTATAATCATGTTGTCACAACATCACCACTGGATCAAAAGGAACAATGTCATCACCAATAACTCACCAAAAGCAACACCGAATGATATATTCGGTTTCAACACCATCTGCAATTATATCATATATAACTCGCACCACATATAACGTCAAAATCACAGTTATATCATTACAACATCACCACATTGTCACATTAACCAAATCATGCACACAATGTCCAAAACACGCCATAAACGAAATAAATCAAGATTTTCAAAATAAAATCAAGTTATTTTTTTTCTTTACTTTATATCTTAGAGTATTTAATTTAAGAAACAACGTCCAAAACGGCGTCTAAAACGGACTTACGGTTTGAAAATTAGAAGCTTTTAAAGTTAAGTGAAATTTAAGAAAAAATCTGTGGAACCCGGTTCCTCCCCATTTGGGAACCGGTTCCTGCTGAACAAAATCACCTCGTTTCGGGTTTTTACTATGGGAACCCGGTTCCTCCTACCTGGGAACCGGTTCCTGACGCTGCTGTAGCAGAAAACTCCAATTTTATGACTTTTCTTCATTCCTACTTCCACTATCAACATCAAATACGAACCCACACATTATAGTGACCAATTTTCATCAGTTTTCATGATTCTAACACAATAACAATGCAATATAACTATCATCCATCAATTATAACAAACCAATTGCATCATATTCATCAAATTGGACATGTCAGTGTTAGAATCTCATAAACCTTAACATCCTAAATAGAGGTTCAACTCTTAATCTATTCTACCATCATCAAAACTATAATACTATTTAATAAAGAATAGTCACCCCTTACCTTATGTTTTTGGATTCCTCAAGTTCTTGCCATGGCTTCCTGCACTCTCTTCCCTTAGGTTTTCCTTCTTCTCTTGCCTCTTCCTCTTGTTTTCACGATCCATCAAAAATAAAACCTATTCTCTCTATTTTTCTTCTTTTATCCAACATACCCTTAAATCATAATACCAACAATGCCCTTCTCTAATTAAAATAAATCAAATAATTATTAAAATAATATTCATTCTATTATTTTGCTAATAATAATTATTATGAAATAATTATTCTTCAACTACACTTCATATTTTCAACACACCTCAAGTCCAATTAATCTTTTACAAGACCTTAAATATTATAAATCTTAAGGCACCACCCCACACCAAAGCATCTAAATTCATTCCTTATAAATTCTAAGGCAACTACCCTTATCCCAGGTATTCAAAATATCACGAAATCACAGATAACACTAACACTAACACATAAGCATCACGCTAAAATAATTAAATAAATAATTAGTCTAGAATTTGGGGTGTTACACATATCAGGATTCTCCTCAAGAGGATTCTCCCGGAACCAGTCAAACAGAGTCTTAAAGTCTCCAGTCAGAACTGAAAAAGGATAAGGAGTCCAGACAACCAGAGGCAAAGGATTATCCACTTCCATTTCATCAACAAAGGGAGCTTCTTCCAGAGGCTTCCAGTCTGAAATGGGATGATAGTACCTGCCACTGCCATACTCCAGAGCCAGTCTAGCAGGACTAGGAGCAGCAGCAAGATAATCCTTCTGGAGGTCCAGAAACTCTGCTTGTACATCTTCAGAGAAAGCTTTCCAAAGCTTTCCAGCAGCCACATGATCCAACTTGGAGTCATGGGCAACCTTCAAATATTCTAACCATGTTCTGACCTTATATTTTAACATGTTCAAAACGTATATCAATAGAAGGTTTAGGAGGGTTGGTTCTGAGAATGGTTATTGGATCTTCTGGGTTGGAGATGGAATATGGTTCAGGGGCTCTATCAAACAAAACAAAAGTGTTTGAAGAGGATGGAGGAGGTGAAGATTCTGCTTCGTTGTCAGAGTCTACGACCATAACAACTAGGTCAGGAATGGTGGATGGTGATGAAGGGTCAGAAACTGGTGATATTGGTTGAGGAATAGAGGAGGTTGGTTGATTAGTGGAGAAGTTATTTTCAGATGGAAATGGTGGGAAGATAATATTTAGTAGTTTGGGGTTCAGAATTTGTGGTTCAAAATGGAGAGGGTGTTTTCCTTTAGAGATGGTGGAAAAATATGGAGTTTCAGAGGATGGTGGTATTTGCTGAGGGGGAAGGTCAGAATCAGTGTGTAAACTAGAGTTGTCTACACTATCAATATCTTCTATTAACTTCTTAAGTTGTTCAGAAGTTCTAAGGATTTTGAGAGATGGAGGGTCATTTATTGATATCTATTCAGAACTATTAACAGGTACAGAGTCAGAGATAGTAATACTTGAAGGTTTCTTCTGCTTCTTAGCTTTCTTTGAAACAGGACCTTCGCCAGTAGCCTTTCTATTTTTATTCTCTTTCTTCTTCTTATCCCTTTTTATTAATTCATCCAAAGTTGGAAGAGTTCTTCCACGAAGCCAAGCTTGATCAAATTCTGACTTGTCTTTTACACAAGACTCCAGATAAAGTTTGACCGACTCTAATAGTTTTTCCTTGAAAATCAGAGGTAAATCAACAACTGGATTTCTTCTGGATAGAATATCAGTAATCATTGTTGGAGTAGAGGTCACCTTTCCAATCAATTGCATTCTCCTCAAAGCATGGGCAGTCAGAGTACTCCCACTAACAGTAGTCAGATCTTGAATGGAGCCAGCTGCTTTCAGAGTATCAATCAGACCACTCTCTGTTAGAATGTCAGATATCAGCCTTCCCATAGAATGGTATTCTTCTTTATCTTAGGATATTTCAGACGTTCTGCTTCTCTTGATTCCTTTGAAGGATAGAAAAACACTTAGAAAGGGGGGGGGGTTGAATAAGTGTGACTTTAAAAACTCTTAAGATAAAAACAATTGCACAATGATTTTTATCCTGGTTCGTTGTTAACGAAACTACTCCAGTCCACCCCCTTAGAATGATTTACCTCACCTGAGGATTTAATCCACTAATCAACCTTGATTACAATGGTTTTCCACTTAGATACCTTCTAAGTCTTCTAGAGTATTCTGATCACACCTTGATCACTCTAGGAACCTTTTACAAATTAATGAAACAAATTCTTGCAAGAGTATTACAATGCTTCTTAAAAACCTATAATCATAACTGTGATATTTCTCTTAAGTTTAAGCTTAATCTCACTAAGATATTACAACAGTAATGAAGTGAGGTTGAAGATGAAGTTTTGAGAGCTTTTCACTTTGACAGCGTTTCTGTATGTTTGCGTAGAGTGTTGTATTCAGCTTCTCATCAGAACTTCTATTTATAGGCGTTTTGAGAAGATGACCATTGGGAGCATTTAATGCGTTGCGTGATCCGTACATCATTGCATTTAATGTTTCACTCTTTTGTCAACTACTTCGAGCCTTGCTTTTCCTGCTTTAAC
Organism: Vicia villosa; assembly: GCF_029867415.1. Taxonomy (NCBI): domain Eukaryota; kingdom Viridiplantae; phylum Streptophyta; class Magnoliopsida; order Fabales; family Fabaceae; genus Vicia; species Vicia villosa. The sequence goes on from NC_081180.1 coordinate 184,224,969, forward strand.
TGAATTTGCCTATAATATCTTCTAACGTTCCTTTTGTCAGTCAGCGTAGCCTGCCATCTTGTACTTGCTTCTTGATTTGATATTTGTAGATACGTTTGAATATATCAGAGTCAAACAGCTTGGTGCAGAGCATCTTCTTGTCTTCTGACTTTGAAGTGCTTCAAGCGTGATACCATGAGAACTTCAGTGCTTCTGCTTCTGATCTCAAGTTCTTCTGATGCTTCAATAGACCATGTTCTGATTCTGCTTGACCATCTTCTGATGTCTTGCCAGAGCATGTTCTGATGTTGCATGCTGAACCTTCTGTGTCAGTGCTTCTTGCGCTGATTTTGTGTATACTCTTCATATATTTCCTGAAATGGAAATTGCATAGGATTAGAGTACCACATTGTCTTAAGCAAAATTCATATACATTGTTATCATCAAAACAAAGAATATTGATCAGAATAATTCTTGTTCTAACAATCTCCCCCTTTTTGATGATGACAAAAACATATATAATTGATATGAATTTGCAATCAGAATATCAGACGGCTAAAGACAATTACACAGTTATAGCATAAGCATATAAACAAAGTGTGTGAATATGTCTCCCCCTGAGATCAACAATCTCCCCCTGAGATGAATAATCTCCCCATGAAATAAATACCGGAAGAATTTGAAAAAATAAAAGACTTCCCTGAGTATTTTCCATTTTAGTTGAGACGTTCACATTTGCTTAAACTTCAGAACATTCAGAGCTTCTGATTCTTGCTTCCATAGGACAGCTTCAGAGCTTTGAATTTCTTCTTGAGTCATTGCATGCTTGATTGTATCAAAGCATTATTGAATGTACCAGAGCATCATCAGAGCATCTTTACATCCTGAAATGTTTCAGAACAAACTAGACAACAAAAGTCAGAGCATTAATGAATCAGACCATACTTTTAAGAAAGAGCATTTATCAAAGCAAACAGTTCTTAAAAAAAAGGTATGTATCAGAACATAAAATATGTATCAGAGCACATAAAATATGTATCAGAACATAAGGGATAAGAATGTGTCAGAGCATATTCTATCACAAGAATATCAGAACATTCTTCCTTCTTGCTTCTGATCTTGAAGCTTTTCAGCACTAAGCTTGCTTCAATTTCCATGAGCATGTTTCTATACAGAATTGATTTTCCCCATGTCTTTGCTTCTCATGTTGAGCTTTTTCAGAATGTCTTCAATCCTGCAAAAAATCTCAAGGACATAGAACTTGCAAATAATGTTAGAAATGTTGAGACTTACTCCCAGCAACTGAAATAATAAATCAAATCAATTATCACATTTTCTCCCCCTTTTTGTCATAACATCAAAAAACATAAAAGATTCAGATGAAAAACAGACAATGTGTGAGAAGAGAAGATTTCATTGATTAAAAAAATCAGAAGATACAAAACATATGCAGGAAACAGATGCAAGAAACAAGAGACAACTAAGACCAAAAGACTACGACTAGCCTAGCTTAGAAACTATCTTGGCCAGAAGGTCATGAATCTCAGAGGTGATTTCAGTCTGCTTCTTCATGAAGGTTTTGAATTCCTCATGCGTTTCATCATGCTTATCCAAGCGAGAAGCTAGAACATCTTGGTTCTGTTGAAGAGCCTTGATAGCGTTCACCAGAACGGAGGGTTCAGCAGAAGAAGATGCATAACTATCGTTCAGAGGGATAGCATGCCCAACAGAAGCATCTATCGTGAGAATCTCATCTTGATTCTCCTTAGCAGGATGATTCTCATCAACTTGTTTCTCAGCAACAACTTCTGACATAGAAGCATCTTCAGAATATTCTGGAGCAGGGATCTCAGAATCTTCATTCTCTAGAGCTTTAAGAATCTCAACCAGATTCTTTGGAGGAATGGGAGCAGCAACTTTTGAAGGGTAGAAAACCTCAAGAATGACCATGTCTGGTGCTTCCTCAGAGGGATTCTCCCTTATCCAGTTGAATAGCCATTGGAAATCTCCAGTTAGAATAGGATATGGGGGCTTCCATACGACCATTGTTAGGCATGGTTCATCTTCCAACTCATCTACAAACTTCTTTTCCTCAAGAGATCTCCAATCTCTGATAGGATGATAGTACCTACCATCATCAGCTTCCAGAAGACAACCAGAAGAACCAGATGCTTCAGCCACGCATCTTCTCTGGATGTTCATAGCATCCAACTGAAAATCCCTTCTAAAGATTCTCCATAATCTCCGAGTAGCAGCTTGATCTAGCTTGGAGTGATAAGCAGCTCTCAAGGTTTCCAACCTCTTTCTGAAGCTAAGCTTAAACAGCTCAAAATCTATATCAACAGGTGGTTCTGGAAGATTGAAGGTGAATCTGTAGTAAGGATACAGAAGGCAATAGGGTTTGGATTTTCTGGAGGGTAAGACAAGGGATAGAGAAGGTGTAGAATCTGTGATGAAGGTGGATGAAGATGGAATATCAGAAGGTGTTGGGGGAAAGATATTTAGTGGTTCAGGGTTCAGAATTTGTGTAGAAGGAGGTGGTTGAAAACAGTTTGAAGAGGGGGAAGAAGTTTGGGGTTCAGAAGATGGAGGCTTTTTCTGAGAGGAATGAGCTGCTTTCAATGCACGGAAAGATTCCCTGATGCGCTTCTCTTGATATTCTTTGGTATTTACCTTGAGAGGATCATAGGTGATCTTCTACTTCTTTGATAGCTTAGAAATCCGTCACCAAGTGAGGATAAACTGGTCCAACCAATCTCTCAAAGTAGTTTGACCAACCTTGAATCAACATTGTATCTTTGATGTCGAAACCATGTTCCAACAGATTTTCAAAATCCACCATTATTTCAGCCAAAAATTCCAGTTCTCCATTCGGAATGGAACAGGTCTTCAGAGGACTATAACCAAATTTGCGTTGTAAAGATGTGCTGAAGACATTTTAGGTGGTGAACTTGAAGATTAAAGCATGAAGAGATTCTGAGATTCGGTTTAGAACTAGGGTTTATGCAATCAAAGAGAAAGAGAGAGAAATAAACGAAGGAGACAATGAAGAGGAGAGAGAATGTAAAGAGATGAATGGATATGAAGATGAGTTTAAATAGGAACGGATTTGAAATGAAATGCAATGTGTGTTGGAATGAATATGATTACAGAAAAACATAAAATCAATTGCATTGAATGAGAAATGACGTTAGGAGAGATAATGTAACATTTGAAATGATTTGCACAATTACCTAGGGCGGAGTCTCCTCAACTGCACGCGTGCTAGTCCAAATAGAGTGAACACGTGTTCAACATCTGGAAAGCTGGTGACAGCTGTTTTGCTATAAAAGAACTTCTGAATCATCTTAGATAATGAAATGTTAGTAGAAACAAAATCAGAACTTCTAATTGATTAGTATCAGAACTTCTCATCTTCTCATTCTGGGCATAAATCCATACTGATATTCTTCAGAATGAACTTAAACCTATCTTCAGCAAGGGGTTTTGTAAAGATATCAGCCCATTGACGGTCTGTATCAACAAAGTTCAAAGATAGAACACCCTTCTGAACATAGTCCCTAATGAAATGATGTTTGATCTCAATATGTTTAGCTTTGGAATGTAAGATAGGATTCTTAGATAAACATATAGCAGAAGTATTATCACAGAAGATAGGAATGTTACTCTCATAAATCTGATAATCTTCTAGCCGACTCTTCATCCAGAGCATCTTTGTGCTACAACCAACAGCAGCAACATATTCTGCTTCTGTTGTTGAGAGGGCAATGGTAGCTTGCTTCTTGCTGTACCAAGAGATCAGGTGACTTCCAAGAAATTGACAACTTCCAGAAGTACTTTTTCTTTCAATTCTATCTCCAGCGTAGTCAGCATCACAGTATCCTACTAACTGAAATAAACAGGCGTTCTGTGCTTCGAGGCGTTCTGTGCTTCGAGGTTCTTGATGCTTGTTTCGGAATCCATCCCTTCTAACTGAAATAAACAGCGAGGAGATGAGAAACCTGTTATGTGAACCTGTTATGCAATGTTTATGAATGAAATGTATATGCAATGTTTTCAAGGATCTTAGAATTTAAATTTGTTTAAACAAAAGAGAAACAAACATTTATTAGTCAAACAATTTTTTTTTTCTTTTGTCTCTCTTTTTTTTCTCTGCCTTTTTTCTTTTTCTTTTCTTTGCCTCTTTCGGGCTTACAAGATAAAGCAAAAAATAAAGAAAATAAAGGATCCTTCAAGCCTCCCATGGACGCTTTCTCTTTGCACCCAGGAACGTGTTGATCTGCTGCTCTTCATGGAGTTGTCTGGTGAGCTCCAACACTTTCCTTTCATAGTCTTGACAGTGTGCTTTGAAGGTGTCTCTTTCTTCTCTTAGTTGAACCCAGGATTTCTGCAGCTCTTCTAGGTCAGTAGGCATGTCTGGATGTAGAATAACTCGAGGTTCGTCCCCTTCGACTTCTGGCTCAACAGTCACAGGTAGAATAGCGGGATATGGCATGATGAACTTCTGAGCACGAGCACGCACCCATCTGAGGTAAGGCTCCATGGGAATAGAATTCCATTGTCCTAAATTCTTGCTTTCTACTTTGTAGACACTGCCCCAAGCATGTATAAACCTTCGTTGATATCTTTGGGAATCATCTTCGTAGTCGAACACAATGCCATGGATAATCATGTCATGAGGACCGTTTCATCGTGCATATCCGAATTGACGCAAAGCTAAAGAGGGATTGTAGGTGATGCCTCCCCTAATGCCAAGGAGTGGTAAATTAGGGTACTCCCCACAATGGTCAAAGAGAGTGATGTCTTTTTGAAAGAAGTTGTTCCATCGGATATCTGAATGAGAAAAAGACATAATCCTGCGAGACCATTGCATCCTTTGCTCGTTTCTCAATACTGATCGGGGAAGGTGTAATGTAAACCATCTAGCCAGTAGTGGTACACAACACATAAGAGTTCCTCGCTTTTTCATGGTACGAGTGTGTAAAGAATGTAGAATGTCTCCCAATAAAGTAGGTACCGGATTGCGGGTTAAGAAAATGTTGATAACGTGCACACTTATGAATTGGTCGGGATTAGGGAATAAAACCAACCCATAAATCAAAAGAGCCACAACTTCTTCAAAAGCTTGGTAACTTCTATCTTTTAATACTGATCGAGCCTTTCCCATTAAGAACTTAGCAAGCAAACCCTTGACTCCACTCTTTGTTTCCCAATTGGACTCGATTTCTGACTTTCGTAAATGTAAGGCCGCAACAATGATTTCAGGCTTTGGGATCTTTTCTAAACCAGTGAAAGGTAATTGAACTCGAACAGGTAACCCAATTAGTTCAGAGAATTCTTCTAAGGTGGGTACTAGCTGGTAATCAGGAAATGTAAAACAATGATGTTCGGGATCAAAGAATTGGAATAGGACTCGTATCATGTCTTCTTCAAATTTTGAGGTAACCAAATGGAGTAGGTGACCGTGCTTTTCGGTGAATTGAGCATTTATGGGAAATTCTGATATTAATTCCTTAAATTCAGATGGTACTGTTGAGATGTTGATCCGGATATAATCTCTGGTAGTGGGAGCCACTACCTGCAACAACAGAACAAAGATAAACTCTTCGATCCTTGAAATGATTAGTGAGAAAATGATATGTTTATGATGGTTATGATGTCATAATGTCAAACATGTGGCAAACACAAACAAATCACACAATAGCCTTAGGTTTAAAGGCTTGCACGAGGTTCATAGGTGATACCCTCCCCACTGAAGTTGAGTTGGTAAAAACTTGTCTTAGAATGGTATTCGGGTTCTATGATCCTTGGAGACAACATCTCAATACGGCACTCGGACGGCCGATCAAAACATTCCTCGAGGATAACCAACTTCGATCAATTTCAAAGCCACTCACTTAATAGGCCACAAGTCAAGTTCAACTAAAGGTTCTAAGGAAAATTAGTGTTTATTGACATTTCGGAAGCCTAACATACTTCTTGATCGTTTTCAAGGGATATCAGTACAGACCAAAGTGTCGCACTAATGGTGACTACCAGATCAACCGTATCGGTACATGCCGTATAGTTTCCTTGGTCTATTGTTACATACTTAAGGTATCTCGAGATTCGGGTTAGAATCTTTCACACAAGTAAATACCCAAACAAACCTTTGAAAAATAGAGCAAACAAGACAAGCAATTGAAAACATCGAAGTGATCTAAACTCTAAGGTAACCCCTTTTGAAAACATTTTGTTTTTGAAATCCCCAGCAGAGTCGCCAGTTCTGTCGTCCTCGGTTTTTTTTCGTGGGATACGTACTGACTCTTCTTTTTATTTTTTGAGTTGTGAAAATCAGAGAGTCGCCACCGACTTTTATTTTATCCAATTAAGGAAAGGTTTATAAAAGAAACAGAAAAAGACCTTAAAGAGATTTTGGGTTCGGGGGTAGGTTATACAAAGGGAAGGTGTTAGCACCCCTTTGTATCCATGGTTATCCATGGGCTCTTAATTGCTTAGCTCACTTGTTTGAATCGTTTGTCTTGCTTTAAAATGCTTGTATGTGGTTTTAAATACTTTTGTAAAGAATTAACTTTGTAATGATCCTTGTATAGATGTATACAAAGTGTTTATCTTTCGGAAGATATTTTGATGGTTCAAAAAAGATTTTCTAACTTCGTAATGATCCTTGTTTGGATGTATACAAAGTGTTGTCTTTTTGAAAATTTTGTTTTGGAAAAACAGTGATAAGTGAAAAACTTTTGTTGTCTTTGATTGAGCAAGCAATTAGGAGATCTACCCTAAGTTTGTAAGGTCCTTTTCTTATTTCTTTTAGAAAATTTTCTTTGACTGGATACAGAAAGAAATTATTTGAATCGCCTTTGAAACAGTAGAATTGGTTTTGAAAAGAGTAACAGAGGGATTACCCTAAGAGGTGCAAATGTGATTGTGTCTGGTTTCAGATATTTTTTGTCTTTGAAATTAGTGATCTAGCGCTTCAGTTATTATTCTTGCCATACACGCAGTTTTATATGTACAGAAATTAAAGTGCGGGAATGTAAAATGCGGAAAATAAATCTACGCTATTACATCGATTGTGCGAGAAATGTAAACTACGCTATTTACATGAATTTGACAACCTATACACTTATCTATGAATTTAAATTGCAATAAGATAAAAGGAAAATATTTTTGGATTTTTGGATGGTTGATTTTAATTAAAATTAATGCATAATTAATTTAATTAAAAGGTTAGGAATTAGAAATAAAATTTAAACCTAAAAAATTAAGTCTAAAATATGTCCAAGTTGTTTGTTAATTAATTTTAAAATAAAATTAATTTTTTTGGGATTTTTGAAATTGTTTTGGAGATTATTAAGCTAATTAACATATAATTATACAAATAAATATACACATAAATTAAACTTAAAGATAAAAATATTCTAAATATGTACAAAATTAGTTTATAATATATAAACCTAATTTAAATAAATGAAAATATTTTTTTCTGATTTTTTGATGGGTTAGAAATAATTAAAAGATAAATATAACAATATTATCTAATTAATTAAACAAAATATTTTAATTATGAAGAAAAACAAAATATTTTTGTGTCAAAAATTAATTAAACATTTTATCACCCTAAAAATATTTTTAATATAATTTTTTGAATTTTTAAAACTATTTTAAATTAATTTTACAAGGAAAACTAAATAAAATAGAAAATAAAAAATAAGTGATCAAGTGTGGTTGGCTGGAGAGTCCATAGTATGGACTAGCGTGTCATGGGCGTTGGATGAGCTGGCAAGTTGATCTGATGGTGATTGGAGTGAAGGCGTGTGGTAACAATAGGACCTGCAAAGCACTAAATCAAATATTATTTTAAAAATTAAACGCGCGCGCCCCTAGCCAATAGGACGGAGACACGTCTCGTCTTCTTCGTCAGATGGGCTGTTTACACCGCTCGTTTACAGGGTGCTGTAAAAAACTTATATCTATTAAACCTGTGCAACACGAATAGGGGTTAGACTAACAATAAATTTGGCGCGAGATCATGGTTTCGTTGCAAATGTTTCACTGATCACAACCATGGCCTTAGTTTGGTCTAATTTTGCCTCTAACGAAAAACCCCAAAATAGAGCTCAAGAACCCTAAAATGGTATCTTCCTGAATACGTGACCAAACTCTAATTAACTATCCAGAAACGATCAGAGAGGCAAACTAAACTCAAATATATGTTTACATCATGTTAAATATGCATGTATAATTATATTTTGGTAGGTTTTGGTTTGAACAAACCGTGAGCTATAGTGCTCGATTCAGTGAGTTTCAAAGCTTGAAATTGATTTGGATAGGTTCAGTGATGCTTATGGATCGTGTTTGAGTGTTTAGTTTGGATTGAAATTAGCTTAAACACAGAATTCGAAATTCAAATTTCTTTGAAAATTTCAAGTTGATACAAGAGTGATACAAGCATATGTTTGGTTTTGAATTCGTGTTCTCCTTCTTACTGAAGTATTCTAAGCTATTTATGAGCAATAAGAGTGCTGCAAACTTAAGCTAACAATTATTGATTGCTTTTGAATTTTTGAATTTTTTAATATAAAAAGCTTTGAATTCTTTGGCCATGGCTTCATTTTTCTTCACCCCTCTTGCTCTAGGCCTGCTGTACATCTCTATGATGCAGAAGTTAAGCCATCTTGGTGACTCAAGCTAAGGACAAAAGCTTTGGATAATTGTCTTGAACCATTTCTTTTTTTAATTTAATTTTAAATGTAATAAAATTAAATTAAAAAAGAAACAAAAATGTCATGGGCCTAATGTTGGTCATGGGAGCCCTTTAACATCATTAGAAACATGTTTGGATCATGAATGCTTGGCCTCTTTTGGAAAAAAAACATTTTTGATCAATGTTGGTTTCATGCATTTTTCCAAAAAATAGCCAACTTCAACAAGGCATAACTCCCTCAATTTTGATCATATGAAGGAGTTCTTGTACTTTTTAGAAACCTCAAGATGTCCTCTACAAGCTACACTGGAAACTTTTTTGCATTTGGAGAAGTTATCTTGATGTTATGGGCTTTGACAAAAAACCACTTTTTGTTGACTTTGAAAATGACCTGTAATGTCTGAGCTCATATTTTTCAAATGGTAAATCCAATGAACATGGGATCAATTTCATTTGAAAGATAATTGAATTTCCTTCAAAACAAGCTTAATTTGGAATTTTTCGAATGAACGAGGAGAGAGTTATGGCCGGTCAAAGTTCAGTTGACTTTTTAGGAGAAAACCCTAATTTTGAAACTTAGGGTTTTGTTGATTTCTGAACTTTTCTTGATGAATTTTGATCAACCATTGATCAAATGATGAATCTTTTGACAAAATATGGATGTTGACAAAAAATTTCATTTTTGACTGTCTGTTGACTTTTTGGTCAAACTGGTCGTCTGTTGACTGTGTGAGCTGCTGACTGTGCGCCCGAGCAAATCGAAGTTTGAAAATTTGTCTGGTGGTACTTTGAGACATATGGAGATCCATGAAATCCATTTGAGATCTCAAAAAACTTGTTCTCCTGAAAAAAACAAAAACCCTGATTAGGGACTGTTTGTGTATGAGACAGTTAAGCGTACCTGACTTTTGTGCAGTGTTGAGCCTCTGCTGATCATGTGATTATCAAAAGACTTCTAGAACAAAAATCTTGGAATTTTGAAATGTGAAAGATTGATTTGAATGATGATACAAAACACGGAGAATCGTGCTGTCAGCGGGTTTGACTGTTAACTGGCTGTCCAGGCATTAACGTAACAGTTAAAGTGAAAACTTAACAGTTAAAGTTAATTTTTTTTCTTTTTGTTTTTTGTTGTGTTAATGGTGAAAATTATTTATCTGAGTTGTTAGAAAAACACAAACATAATAAATAAATAAAATATACCGTACGCGAACGAAATTACCGATAATAATCTTGAAAAATATTTAATGCACAGAAAAATAAATATTTAACTAGCAATAAACACACATAATACTATCTTGATAATTAATCGACGGTACGACAGACAATATAATATTTAATACTGACAGTACATATATTACATAATATAACGAACAGTATAACAAACATAATGAACGGTACGTTATTTGAAAGCGAAAGATACGACAAACTTTAAATATGACGATTAAAAACCCATGCTATAAATAACAATGTAACACCCTTCTAAACCCCCGCGGCAATTAAAATAAAAATCAGAGTAAACATAAAGAAAGGGTGCCACAATTAATAAAAATAATGAAAACCATAAGTCATTCGTCATGCTTTATTAGGAACGATTCACAAAATTATCAAAATACATCATCGACACAGCGGAATTTCATTCAACGGTATCGTAAGACATCACCAAAACATAAACCAAACGATACATAATCCAAAACAATAAAATAGAGTATCATAAGTAACTCTTAAGTCTATCGTTCCCCAGTGTTACAAATCAGAGCATGACTCGACACGGACTACGGACTAGCCTATGAGCTATCCTCACCAAATCAAGATGCCGCTACTCCTTAATCTGAAAATATCAACATGTAAGGGTGAGTCTCATTCGAATTAACAAGTATTATACAGTCATAAGTAATGAAACATCATAGCATTATCATTCACCCGATCACAACATGTATTCAGATTTAATAACAACGGATCACACACCAAAATAAACACATCACCAAGTATAATACACAACCATTTGATCATACTATATTATCATGCACATGAATGACCGACACTATGTATGTTGTACCAATACATGGGCTAAACCCATCCAACTGATCTGTCATCATCTAGATACAGTCCAACCGGCACAAACTCCACACAATGGGAATTATGCCAACCATATGATCCACAACATCATTGGGATCCATCACCAAAATGCATATAAATGAATGAACACATATGTCATACTTATAACATCACCGATCCGATGCTTCGCATCGTCTCATTACAACTCACCATTTCATCACCAATAAGCATGCACATGTATTAACAATCATTCAGTCATATCACATATAATCATGTCAAAAACACCACCCAATCAATTGAAATTCAAGTGGCTACACCACCACAACAACAACACATTGTTACATTCACACATATATGTACACAATGATATAGTCCACTAATTAAATTAAATCACATTTAAAATAAAATAGGACCACTATCCATTTCATCAACTCATCACATAAAGCTTTAAATTAGCTTCGCAACGCTCAAAACGGCGCTCAAAACGGATATACGGTTTGAAAGTTATGCCTTTTAGAAAATATGTCAAAAATTTGCTGCCATGCATCGACGCAAACCCCCCCTTCAGGTCGACGCATTGGTTTTCTGTCACCCTCGGGTATGCGCACGCTGAACCTATAGGTCGACGCAAGCTGTCACCCAGGTCGACGCAAACTGATACTTAGGTCGACGCATCCTGACGCTTAGGTCGACGCATTCATCGCAGATGCAGAATTTTTCTGTGATTTCAACAAGTTTCTCCTCCCAATTTCATCCAAATCGCACCAAAACAGTATCATACAAAAAACATCATCAAATAACATATTATAACAAAAATATAACACGTTTAGAAGTCATTTAACACCAAACCACTCATCAAATTCATCAATTGCATCAAATCAACATTAACACCCTAAATCCCCAAAAACCCCAAAAACCAAAACATGCAATCGAATCAAACAACAATCCTAATCAGTTCACTACCCCTGATTATATAATAATCACTAACCCGAAGAGTCCCCCTTACCTCTTGAGTCGAAACTTCGAAGGTCCTCTTCTTCCTCGTCTTCTCCTTTTTACGTATCTTCTCTATTTCTCAGACTTGCTCTTTTGCCTCTAATCTCTTCTTTTTCCAATTTCCCTTATTTTATGAAAAATATAAAATATCTCAATAAGGCTTACATAGTTAACACCTCCCTTTTGCTAACCACTACACTAAGCCCAGTTGTTTATTTTCTACAATATTCTTCAATAATTCGCCAAAAATGCCAATTAATCTAATTAAATAATTTAAAATTCAATTAAATTAAATAATGGAATATGGGGTGTTACAACACTCCCCCACTAAAAGAGTTTTCGTCCTCGAAAACATACTTCAAACGAAGAGTTCGGGATAGGAGTCCTTCATCTGACTCTCCAGCTCCCAAGTAACATTCCCACCTGCTGCTCCTCCCCAAGCCACTCGGAATAAAGCTATTTCCTTACCACGCAGTTGCTTTAACTTCCGATCCTCAATTCTCATAGGCAAGGCTTCAACTGTCAAATTTTCTTTCACTTGCACATCGTCCACTTGGATTACATGGGACGGATCCGCAATGTATTTCCTCAATTGAGACACATGGAATACGTCATGTAAGTTCGCAAGTGTCGGTGGTAAAGCAATACGATAGGCCACCTCTCCTACTCTTTCCGTAATCTGGAACGGACCAACAAAACGCGGCGTCAACTTCCTTGACTTTAGTGCTCGACCAACACCCGTCGTAGGAGTCACCCTCAGAAACACGTGATCTCCTTCTTGAAATTCAAGTGTCCTCCGCCTCTTATCATGATAGCTTTTCTGACGACTCTGAGAAGCTTTCATCTTTTCCTGAATCATCCTAATCTTTTCTGTCGTCTCTTGAACAATCTCTGGTCCAATCACCGCACTTTCACCAGATTCATACCAACACAATGGTGTCCTAAACCTCCTACCATACAAAGCTTCAAACGGAGCCATACAAATACTCGAATGGTAACTATTGTTGTATGTAAATTCAATCAACGGCAAATAACTATCCCATGTACCACCTTTTTCCAATACACAGGCACGCAACAGATCTTCCAATGATTGAATCGTCCTTTCAGTTTGACCATCAGTCTGCGGGTGATAAGCAGAACTCAACCTCAACTTAGTACCCAAAGCCTTCTACAAACCTTCCAAGAATCTAGATGTAAACCTAGGATCTTTATCTGACACGATACTCGAAGGAATACCATGTAGACTCACTATTTTCTCAATATACAACTGAGCCAACTTCTCCATAGGATAATCCATTCTCATCGGTATGAAGTGAGCAGACTTCGTCAGTCTATCTACAATAACCCAAATGGCTTCACAGTTCTTAGTTGTTCTCGGCAAACCAGAAACAAAGTCCATCGATATACTATCCCACTTCCATTCAGGAATAAACATAGGTTGCATAGCTCCATACGGCTTCTGATGTTCGATCTTTGACTTCTGACAAGTCAAACAAGAATAAACAAATTCAGCTATCTCCTTTTTTATTCCAGGCCACCAGAATAATTTCTTCAAGTCATGATACATCTTGGTAGCACCAGGATGAATACTCAATCCACTATGATGTCCTTCTTCCAAAATATTCTTCCTTAGTTCGGCAACATCAGGAACACAAACACGGTCTCCAAACCTCATTATGCCATTCTCATCAATTATGAAATCACCTCCTTTGTCTTGGTTAATCAAAGTCAACCTGTCTACCATCTCAACATAAGTTTTCTTACCCTCTCGAATTTCTTCAAGGATCCCACTTGTCAACTTTAGCATACCCAATTTAATGCTATTAGGAGTACCTTTACATACTAAACTCAAATCTCGAAATTGCTCAATTAAATCCAATTCTCGCACCATCAGCATAGACATATGTAAGGACTTCCTACTCAAAGCATCAGCAACCACGTTTGCCTTACCAGGGTGGTAGTTCAAACCGAAATCATAGTCTTTCAGAAACTCTAACCATCTTCTCTGCCTCATATTAAGCTCTTTCTGATCGAAGAGATACTTCAGGCTCTTATGATCGCTGGATACCTCAAATCGAGAACCATAAAGATAATGTCTCCACAGCTTCAACACAAACACCACAACCGCCAATTCCAAATCATGAGTCGGATAATTCCTTTCGTGAATCTTCAACTGTCTTGAAGCATAAGCCACTACGTGCTTATCTTGCATCAACACACCACCCAGACCCATCAGTGAAGCATCACAATACACATTGAAAGACTTCGCTGGATTAGGCAAAATTAAAATCGGAGCACTCGTCAATCTCTTCTTCAATTCTCGAAAACCCTTTTCACATTCTGAATCCCATACAAATACTTGTCCTTTCCTTGTTAGCTTAGTCATTGGCAACGCCGACTTCGAAAATCCTTCAATGAACTTTCTATAGTAACCTGCCAGACCAAGAAAACTACGAATCTCTGAAGCATTCTTCGGAGTCTCCCACTAGGATACCGCTTCTACCTTCGTTGGATCCACCGCGATACCATTCTTCAAAATTACATGTCCAAGAAAACTTACTTCCTCTAACCAGAATTCACATTTAGACAATTTCGCATACAGCTTCTTCTCCTTCAACAACTCCAATACCACTCTTAAATGATCTGCATGTTCTTCATCACTCTTCGAGTAAATTAGAATGTCATCAATGAACACTACCACGAACTTGTCAAGATACGGGTGAAATATCATGTTCATATACTCCATGAAAACACCAGGTGCATTAGTAACACCAAATGGCATAACCGAATATTCACAGTGTCCATACCTTGTTCGGAATGCCGTTTTCTGAATATCTTCCGCCTTCACACGAATTTGGTGATATCCAGACCTTAGATCAATCTTGCTAAACACACAAGCTCCAACCAACTGATCCATCAAATCATCAATCCTTGGCAACGGGTATCGGTTCTTGATCGTTACCTTGTTCAGTTGTCTATAATCGACACATAGTCTCATTGACCCTTCTTTCTTCTTAACCAACAGTACCGGTGCACCCCACGGTGACACACTAGGACGAATAAACTTCTTTTCCAACAATTCCTCTAATTGTTTCTTCAGTTCAGCCAATTCCGATGCCGACATGCGATACGGTGCCATCGACACAGGACTAGTTCCAGGAATCAATTCTATAGTGAACTCCACTTCTCTTTCAGGTGGTAACTCACTAACATCTTCTAGAAATACTTCCGGATACTCATTCACTACTCGTAGTTCACCAGTATTATCGCCCCCTTTTACTTCCATTGAAGAGCACAACATAAATACCACCGCTCCATCATTGACAGCCAAATTCATCTGTTTGACCGACATAGTCAAATCCTCAACACTAACCTCTTCAGGAAAGATAACCGTCTTCGTAAAACAATTGATATGAACTCGATTAAATTGCAACCAGTTCATCCCCAAAATGACGTCAAGTTGTTCAAGTGGAAGGCACACTAAGTCCATTCCAAACTTTCTACCAAATATGTAAACAGGACAGTTCAAACAAGCATAAGAAGTGGTCACTGAACCCGACGCAGGAGTGTCAATGATCATACTTCCATGAATAACAGATATTTCTAATCCCAATCGTTTAGCACAATCCAATGAAATGAACGAATGAGTCGCTCCAGTATCAATAATGGCAACTAAAGGTGTGTCATGGATAAAACACGCACCTTTAATCAGACGATCTTCTGGAGTAGTCTCTGACCCAGACAAAGCAAAGACCTTTCCACCAGCCTGATTCTTCTTTGGCTTGGTGCACTGCGGACTGATATGGCCTTGTTCGCCACAGTTGTAGCAAGTCACAGTCCTCATTCTGCAGTCAGAAGTAATATGACCTGCCTTACCACACTTGAAGCACTTCTTCTCCCCACTCTTACACTTGTTCCTTCTATGCGCAGGTTCACCATAGTTGTAGCACCTAACGGGAGCACCAGAATCTCCCCCACTAGGCCTCTTCCAATCCCCAGCTATAGGATTTCCTCTACCATATGGCTTACCTCTATCCATAGGCTTCTTACCTTTCTTGTCAACCAACTCGCGAGAGTGAGTTGACTTCAGCTTAAGGTTATCCTCTTCAAAGATCCTACTACAGTCCACCAAGTTGACAAATCGCCGAATTCTCTGGTACCTGATTCCTTGCTTGATCTCATCGCGAAGACCATTCTCAAACTTGATGCACTTTGAGAATTCACTAGCTTCATCATTATTGTAGTGAACGTAGTACTTCGCCAACTCAACAAATTTCGAAGCATACTCTGGTACCGTCATGTTACCTTGAGTCAGCTCCAGAAATTCAATTTCTTTCCTGCCTCGAATGTCTTCAGGAAAATACCTCCTCAGAAACTCTCTCTTAAACACAGCCCAAGAAATGGCTACACCATCAGCATCCAGTTCAGTTCTAGTAGCCATCCACCAGTCATCAGCCTCTTCGGACAACATGTGAGTACCATACCTCACTTTCAGATTCTCAGCACAATCGATGACTCTGAAAATCCTCTCGATCTCCTTAAGCCACTTTTGAGCACCTTCAGGATCATGCGTGCCCTTGAACAATGGAGGATTGTTCCTTTGAAAGCTATTCAACTGCCTGTCAGCACCAATCCCAGCTCCATTGGCATTCCCTCCCAGCACACCAGTAATCATGCCCAGAGCCTCTGCAATAGCATCATCGTTCCTTCCACCTCTGCCAGCCATTGTTCTGCTTATTTACAAAACAATTCCGTTAGAACAAAAGTATCGACAGTGATACACACACTAGTCGCATACAGGAAATAGTAACAAGACTCTGGTCACAACGACCGACTATGCTCTGATACCACTATTGTAACACCCTTCTAAACCCCCGCGGCAATTAAAATAAAAATCAGAGTAAACATAAAGCAAGGGTGCCACAATTAATAAAAATAATGAAAACCATAAGTCATTCGTCATGCTTTATTAGGAACGATTCACAAAATTATCAAAATACATCATCGACACAGCGGAATTTCATTCAACGTTATCGTAAGACATCACCAAAACATAAACCAAACGATACATAATCCAAAACAATAAAATAGAGTATCATAAGTAACTCTTAAGTCTATCGTTCCCCAGTGTTACAAATCAGAGCATGACTCGACACGGACTACGGACTAGCCTATGAGCTATCCTCACCAAATCAAGATGCCGCTACTCCTTAATTTGAAAATATCAACATGTAAGGGTGAGTCTCATTCGAATTAACAAGTATTATACAGTCATAAGTAATGAAACATCATAGCATTATCATTCACCCGATCACAACATGTATTCAGATTTAATAACAATGGATCACACACCAAAATCAACACATCACCAAATATAATACACAACCATTTGATCATACTATATTATCATGCACATGAATGACCGACACTATGCATGTGGTACCAATACATGGGCTAAACCCATCCAACTGATCTTTCATCATCTAGATACAGTCCAACCGGCACAAATTCCACACGATGGGAATTATGCCTACCATATGATCCACAACATCACCGGGATCCATCACCAAAATGCATATGAATGAATGAACACATATGTCATACTTATAACATCACTGATCTGATGCTTCGCATCGTCTCATTACAACTCACCATTTCATCACCAATAAGCATGCACATGTATTAACAATCATTCAGTCATATCACATATAATCATGTCAAAAACACCACCCAATCAATTGAAATTCAAGTGGCTACACAACCACAACAACAACACATTGTTACATTCACACATATATGTACACAATGATATAGTCCACTAATTAAATTAAATCACATTTAAAATAAAATAGGACCACTATCCATTTCATCAACTCATCACATAAAGCTTTAAATTAGCTTCGCAACACTCAAAACGGCGCTCAAAACGGATATACGGTTTGAAAGTTATGCGCTTTAGAAAATCTGTCAAAAATTTGCTGCCATGCGTCGACGCAAACCCCCCCCTTCAGGTCGACGCATTGGTTTTCTGTCACCCTTGGGTATGCGCACGCTGACCCTATAGTTCGACGCATGCTGTCACCCAGGTCGACGCAAACTGATACTTAGGTCGACGCATCCTGACGCTTAGGTCGACGCATTCATCGCAGATGCAGAATTTTTCTGTGATTTCAACAAGTTTCTCCTCCCAATTTCATCCAAATCGCACCAAAACAGTATCATACAAAAAACATCATCAAATAACATATTATAACACAAATATAACACGTTTAGAAGTCATTTAACACCAAACCACTCATCAAATTCATCAATTGCATCAAATCAACATTAACACCCTAAATCCCCAAAAATCCCAAAAACCAAAACATGCAATCGAATCGAACAACAATCCTAATCAGTTCACTACCCCTGATTATATAATAATCACTAACCCGAAGAGTCCCCCCTTACCTCTTGAGTCGAAACTTCGAAGGTCCTCTTCTTCCTCTTCTTCTCCTTTTTATGTATCTTCTCTGTTTCTCAGACTTGCTCTTTTGCCTCTAATCTCTTCTTTTTCCAATTTCCCTTATTTTATGAAAAATATAAAATATCTCAATAAGGCTTACATAGTTAACACCTCCCTTTTGCTAACCACTACACTAAGCCCAATTGTTTATTTTCTACAATATTCTTCAATAATTCGCCAAAAATGCCAATTAATCCAATTAAATAATTTAAAATTCAATTAAATTAAATAATGGAATATGGGGTGTTACAAACAACATATAGATGCACGGGAGTGTAAGCATCCCAGGTCCGCATTTTTCAGGACTATACAGACAGAAAAAGGACATGATCACCACAAAAACAGTGATGACCATAAGAAAAAACGTGTCCATCCGCTTTGCCATTTTTGCCGGGGAAGAAGAGAAAATAATTAGGAGATAGAAATTTGGGAAATGAGTGAAATTTGATGTGAGAATTTATGGAAAAAATGAGAGGTATATATAGAGTGAAAAGAAGGATAGAGACGTTGGGGAATGAAGTGATTCCGTACAAAAGAGGAAAGTTTGAATGATAGTAGGTTTTGAAAGAAAGTGTATGGTAGGGTTTGAAAAGAAAGATGTATGGAATAAAGTTAGGATTTGATTTGAAAGAAAGAGATTTGAAAAGAAAGGAAAGGATTTGAAATATAGTACAAAAATTAGTGGGAAACAAAAACTAATAATAATTTAATTGTTACCAGTATAGTCTGAATCCCCAGACTCTGCGCCTGCAAAAATTTAATTTTGTACCAATTGCGTCAGTACTATTTATCTGCAAATAAATCTCAAATAAACAGCGTGTGTGAAGTGATAAACAGTACTTGGTGTTTGTGTAAGAATAAATTCAACAGCGAACCAAAATACCGTATAAAAATATTCTAAAAAACTGAGTATTCATAAAATCAGGATATTTATGAAATAAAATCCAAGATTATATGAAACTCCCAATTTTTAGACAGAAGTCTGTTGCCTTCTCTCTGAAAAAGATGCGGGCAAATTTTGGGGTATAACACAATGTGAATGCAATGATTACTATATGCAAGTTATAATGAGGGGCCTTTAGAGAATATTCCACTGACTTGTCGATCGAACTTCGTCTCTGACCTCGGGAGAGGTAAACACTAGGGAGAATCTGAAGGATAGAAAAACACTTAGAAAGGGGGGGTTTGAATAAGTGTGACTTTAAAAACTCTTAAGATAAAAAAAATGAACACAATATTTTTATCCTGGTTCGTTGTTAACGAAACTACTCCAGTCCACCCCCTTAGAGTGATTTACCTCAACTGAGGATTTAATCCACTAATCAATCTTGATTACAATGGTTGTCCACTTAGAAATACTCTAAGTCTTCTAG
The DNA here is from genome assembly GCF_029867415.1 of Vicia villosa. Taxonomy (NCBI): domain Eukaryota; kingdom Viridiplantae; phylum Streptophyta; class Magnoliopsida; order Fabales; family Fabaceae; genus Vicia; species Vicia villosa. The sequence goes on from NC_081180.1 coordinate 184,244,587, forward strand.
AGTATACTGATCACACCTTGATCACTCTAGGAAATCAACACTTAGAAACTTCTAAGTCTTCTAGAGTCTAATGATCTCACTGATCACTCTAGGAACCTTTTACCAATCAATGTAAAATAAAAGTTTAAAAGAGTATTCAAATGCTTCTTAGAAAGCTATAATCACAACTATGATATTTCTCTTAAGTTCTAAGCTTAATTCTCACTAAGATATTACAAGTGAAGTGAGGTTGAAGATGAAGTTTGTATGTTTTGATTTCAGTAGCGTTTTGGTATTCTTGCAAGAGTTGTTCGTAATTGCTTCTGATCAGAACTTCATATTTATAGGCATTTTGAGAAGATGACTGTTGAACTGCATTTAATGCGTTGCGTGACTAGACAGCTTTACATTTAATGTTTTCACTGTTTTGTCAAATCTCTCGAGCCATGCTTTTCTCTGCGTTTACTGACTTTGCCTTTTGTAGCTTCTAACGTTCCTTTTGTCAGTCAGAGATTAGACTTCGTAGCCTGTCATCTAGTACTAACTTCTGACTTTGAAGTGCTTTAGCGTGATACCATAAGAACTTCAGTGCTTTTGCTTATGATCTCAAGTTCTTCTGATGCTTCATAGACCATGTTCTGATTCTGCTTGACCATCTTCTGATGTCTTGCGAGAGCATGTTCTGATGTTGCAATCCTGAACCTTCTGAGTCAGTGCTTCTTAGCGCTGAATTGTGCATACTCCTTATATATTTCCTGAAATGGAAAATGCATTGGATTAGAGTACCACATTGTCTTATACAAAATTCATATACATTGTTATCATCAAAACAAGAATATTGATCAGAACAAATCTTGTTCAAACAGAATCCCCTTAGTGTTAAGAACTCTGTGGGGGTGCTGTAATACGGTGAACTGACTTTAAAGAAATGTCGCGGTAAACAAGAGTCGCCACCGACTTTTATTTTATCCAATTTAATAGAAAGGCTAAAAGAACAGAAAAAAACCTTTTAAAAAGATTTTGAGTTCGGGGGGTAATTTATACAAAGGGAAGGTTTAAGGCACCCTTTGCATCCATGGTTATCCATGGGCTCTTAATTGCTTAGCTCATTTGTTTTCAAAAGTTTAGAAATGTATAGAAAAAAAGCATTCGAATAAGGACTTTAGCTTGTAAATAAGCGTAGCCTTTTTGAAGGTTTTTGATAAAAAAGGGTAAAACTTAATTTAAACCAGAGCAAGCAATTAGGAGGTAATTACCCTTAAAATATAAAGAAAGTTCTTTTAGCCTTTCATGGCTATCCATACCATAAGAGGGTAGGAAGTCCTTTTATTGGAGGTTGAAGGGTCATCGAAGTTATCGTTCGCCATAAGACTGTCCCTGCCATAAAGAGGGCAGGTAGTCTAAGGGAAGGATAAAATAGTCATTTTAGGCAACCAATGAGGACACCTCAGCAATCGAAAGGGACTATCATCATCATATCATAGGCAACCTCGAGGGACAAGATCATATTACCGAAGGCAACATCGAAGGGACTTATGATCTTTAGTGATGAGAATGAACTGAGGGCAACATTTGCTGAGGAATCCTCGTATCCGAGGGACTTGACTATTCTGTAATAAACAAGGCAACAAGGCAGCAAATAACAAGGCAACATGCAACAAGAGGGGCTACCCTTAAAGGTGTGTGGGTGCACAATCACGTGGTTGATTCAAATAATTTATCTTATAATTAATTATTCTAAATCACTTTCAAGGTTTCCACGCCCTAAATTACTAACCACGCAGTTAATCAGAAAATAATGCAGCCAAAATTAAATCCTAATTACTATTACAACCTCAGAGCAGTTACATAATAAGGCAAAAAAGGTTTGTGGGCAAACCACAAAAAAAGAAATAATTAAATAGATGATAAGTTTAGGGTTACCACAAGGTTTGAGCTTTAATCAATCTGGTTAATTCTAAAAATCAGATGTGAAAGACAATTAATTAAAAGCAGATGTGAAAGACAATTATTGTAAAAAAATGACTATTTTTAATGTTATGGGAAAAAATCGAGTTTTCGATCAAATAAATTAGAAAGTCATGAAAATAAATAAGAGGTTTAACTAAAATAATTTTTGTAATAATAATAAAAAATAAGATAGAGAGAAGAAAATAAATAAAAGGAGCTTATGTAATAAAACATAAAAAAATAAAAATATTCTTAGCTTTTGATCCAGTGTGGCAAGCTCAAGGAGGTCCATGGTGGGTTGCGCATCCAAAGATGTTGGATCAATCCAGAGGGCGAATGGATGGCCGAGATGATGCAGGAACACAATATTTGCGTAAGCCTTAACGCACACGATCCAAAAGCTCCTCTCCAAAAAGCGTGCGCCTTTTCCACTTTGAATAAGCCAATGAAACGGAGACACGTCATCGTCTCCTACCTTTCATCTGTTGGCTTAGCCTATACCCACGGTACTTCCGTTGCTAAAACTTCTGGCTACGGTTTTTCACGCGTAGCCATAGATCGAGACCATCCCTACCTGCAAATCAACAACAAACAACACAAAAAGGCATCCTATACTGACTATACCATCCCCTACGAACCCAATAGTACCACTTATGGGACCTGATTTGACCTAGAACAAAAACCCCCAATTCGGAGCTTCAAACCTCATTCATGGCAGAACCCTAACCCTACGTCTAAAATCTATACTACTGATCCAGAAACTCTGCAAACATCATCAAGAACACAAATATACCATCAGAACATGCTTATGATTCATGAATCAATGAAATCGACTTAGGATAAAGAAGAACAAACCGTATGGTATTGAAGAGTATTCCGGATGTTTCAAGAACTGCTTTCGATCACAAATGCTTCCTGAGTGCTTTGGGAACGTGATTCTATCCTCAAATCTTCCTGGAAGAGGCTGCAAATAGAAATCCGAGTCTTGAATTTTCTTGATATTTTGAAACTTTAGTGAGGAGTTTGGAGGCCAGAAATTCGTGAATTAGGGGTCTGTACTTGTTGTGTTTATATAATAGATGATATTAGGTTAACAAACTTTGATAAAATCTTCTTGAATCCTTGATTGCCAATTTGAAAAATTTGATTGAAAATATGATTTTCAAACTTTCTAAATTTGCCAAATTCCAATATTTTTCAATCAATCTTGGGGAGCACGAAATTATATGGAATATGGGGGTAAATGATAATTGGATTTGATTCAAATTGATCCCTTAAACCATATCTTTGATTTTCTATTGATTTACTTAATTTTAATCATTTTTAAATGAATACAAATTCATAATAAATCAAATAAATCATGGCAATTGAATTTTAGGGCCTTGGATAACTTGAGAGTGAAAATTGGGCCATAAAAAGTTAGGCCTATTTGCAAAGAAATTCACTATGAACCATTTTCTTTCACATTTTCCCTTTTAAAATTGTCCAACTTTGACAAGGCATATCTCCCTCAATTTTTAAGATATTGAGGAGTTATAGGACTTTTCGGAAACCTCAAGATGTCCTCTACAAGCCACTTTGGAAGATTTGTTTCATTTGAGGGTTTTATCTTGATGATATGGGCTTTGACAAAAAACTGCTTTTGGTTGACTTTCAAAAAGGACCTGTAATGTTTTTATCCATATCTCTCAAGAGAACTCAATTTCCTTCAAAATGAGCTTTGGATAGGAAATTTCTAATGTTCCATGTGAAAGTTATGGCTGGTCAAAGTTCAGTTGACTTTAAGTCAAAAAACCCTGATTTTAGGGGTGATCGTATCCGAACCAATCCAAAAACAAAACCGCAAATCGAACCAATCCAAACCGAAACCGCAAAAAACCGCGTTTGATTTGGATGATTTTTGAACTGAACCGCGTGGTTCGGTTCGGTTTGCGGTTTTTATTTCACAAAACCGAACCGAACCGAACCGAACCGCATATTTAACTTAAGTTTTGAATTTTAATAATTAATTTATTATCTTTCCAAATCCAATTGCACATAGCCACACCTCACGTTTTGAATTTTATTAATTAATTTATTAACTTAAGTTTTGGCATAATCCACTTAGTTTTTGTATTTTATTGAGCTACATATATATGTAATTCTCTACTGTCTAATATATGAATTTCATTTATAATGTATTTTTAGTTCTCTACTGTTCTTGTAATATGATTTCTTTTGTATGGTATAATATCATATATTATATTGACATTGAATTACTTTCCTTTTTCCTTTTATTTCATTACATTTTTAATTTATAGTGTAAACCGCAGTGCATCGAACTGATCCTAACCACATTGGTTTGGTCTGGTTTAGTTTGGATGACTTTTTAAAAATCAACCGAACCAAACCGAACCGCATACATTTTTATCTCGCGGTTAGGATGGCTTTTATGCTCAAAACCAAACCAAACCGCACCGCGAACACCCCTACCTAATTTAGAAACTTTAGGTTTTGTTGATTTCTGAGCTTTCCTTGATTTCTGAGCTTTCCAAAAATCAGGAATTTTAACTGTACTTTGACCACAGTTGACTTTTAGGTCAAACTAGTCGACTGTTGACTTTCTGAACAATTGATTGGGCAATCCTTGGAATTGAAGCTTGTACTTTGCAATAGAGATAGTTTGAAGCATCATAGGCCATATGAAATCCATTGGAGACTTTGATTCATTGATCTTCTTCAGAGAAGTCAAAACCCTAGTTCATTGAGCCGTTGTTTAGGAGGATGTATCTTTGAGCTTTGAACTTTGTTATGAGCTTGAATAGGAGAAATGAGATGGGCAAATTTTGGGGTATGACAGCTTCCCCAGTTCAATCTTCTTAAACCTGAGGATGTAGAGTGGTTTGTATGCCAGTCGGTATCTGAAGGTGGAAGATGATTGAATACTAGAGTACCCAGAAATTTGTAACATCGGGGATGGCCTTAGAGATGCCATCTAGCTTGATAGAGTTGAGAGTCAAATCATGTCGTACGTTAGACTATATCTAGAGGATATGCTTAGGATGAGTCGTACGTTATACTGAATCCACTGTATCGATAAGTGTCAAAGTAAGTCGTGCGTTAGGCTATACTTTTTAGGACGAGTCATACGCTAGACTGGGTCCAGTTTGCGTTGATAGATGTTTGGAAATCCATGCGTTAGGCCGAAAGATGGGTCGTACGTTAGACCGGATCTAATTTGCATTCGATAAATGTCTGGATAAATAAGCCATACGTTAGGCTGTAGGATAGGTCGTATGTTAGACCAGGTTCCCTGTGTTGATAGTTGTCAGACTCCCACGTACGTCAGGTTGTATTCCAGGATGAGTCGTGCGTTAGACTAAATCCTTTGTATTGAGAAGTAACAGAATGAATCGTACGTTAGGCTAAGCTCGGATGAGTCGTACGTTAGACTGGATCCATTATCTCGAGAAGGATTATTACGAGCCATACGTTAGACTGCCAAAGACGGGTCATGTGTTAGACCGAATCAAATAATTTGTCATAATGAGCCGTACGTTAGGCTTTGCTTTGAATGATTCTCAGATTTGAATCTTTGATTGTCTTTGTAATGTACCTGTAAGATAATGTCAGTTTTATGCAATGTTTATGATGCATGTAATGAATGAGATGAAGTCCTCAAAATAAATGAGGATCTTTGTATGTTATGTATGAATTATAATTGTATGTAGTGTATAATTATGCCTTATGCTACATGAGGCATTTTGGAGGGTTTGAAATTCTGTAGTAACGGGATCCTGATGCCCGATCTTGTATTGAAGACGTGTAGCTGGGAACTGATGATTTCTGCTTGGGGATGAAAGCAGTTTGAATGCTTGATTTTGATGTGCCCTAACCGGGGATAAAATATATGAATAATCTTGTTTGGAGAAAAGTATCATTGAATCGGTAGTGTCGAAGACGTAAACTTTGTTGGAGAATCGAACATCTGTTGGGAAGATTACTCTGTGGGGATCCATCCAGACTATTGACTCCGAGGGAGAACTCCTGGATTACTTAGACATTGTCTAATTGCCTTTTCTGTCTTTTACAAACACACAAATATTTTGCAAAGGAAAAGATAAATGTTAATCATGTTCATATGCATATGTTCATTCAAGATTATCATTGGACGTTTGCGTATTCGAGAAAGAAAGCAATACTCAAAAGAATAGAAAAGGAAATGACTTGTATTAAGAAAGAGCCATGAATATGCCAAATCATAAGAGAACATTATTGTGTGTTTTTTTTGAAAAGATACAATGTAAAACAAAAGAAAAACAGCTATGTCGGAATAATCCTATTGAGTTTCAATTATGCTATTGCCATTATGTCTTCGAGCATCTCATCCCTTGCCTGTTGGAGAAAGATGATTGAATCGGCCCGTACCCTTTGAATTTGATGTTGCTGATGAAACTGAATGATGGATGATATGAACGAGACATAGTCGTACGCTTTAATCCTTAACTTTTGCCTAGGCCGCCCTTTCAGGTTTTCAGCCTACCAGGATACCCTTTTTTGCCCAAGTCGCCCTTTCGGGTTTTCAACTTTCCGGGTGTACAATTTTTATATATATATCCCTAACATTTGCCCGAACCTTTTTGGTTCGCTGGGATGCCCTTACTTTTGCCTAGGTACGTCGACCTAGCGGGTCTTGTTTATGCGTAGTATTTTTTGACTATGTGTGCGTTCACAGGGTGTGGAAAGTCTTCTCCGTCCATAGTAATGAGTATCATAGCTCCTCTAGAGAATATCTTCTTGATTACAAACGGTCCCTCATATGTGGGAGTCCACTTACCCCTAGGATCACCTTGCGGTAGAATGATTCGCTTTATTACCAAGTCACCAGTCTGGTATGCTTGTTGCTTGACTCTTTTATTGAATGCCTTGATCATACGCTTCCGATATAACTGCCCATGACAAATAGCCGCAAGTCTCTTTTCATCAATCAGGTTTATCTGGTCTAGTCGAGTCTGGATCCATTCATCTTCATCTAATTCTGCATCCTTCATGATCCTCAGATATGGAATCCGAACTTCAATCGGTAATACTGCTTCCATGCCATAGACTAGTGAAAATGGGGTTGCCCCGGTTGAGGTACGTGCTGAAGTGCGGTAACCATGAAGAGCAAACGGTAACATCTCATGCCAATCCTTATAAGTCACTGTCATCTTCTATACAATCTTCTTTATGTTCTTGTTGGCGGCCTCCACTGCGCCATTCATCTTTGGTCTATAGGGAGAAGAGTTGTGGTATTTGATATTGAACTGTGTGCAAAGCTCAATAATCATTTTGTTGTTCAAGTTGGTACCATTGTCCATGATAATCCTTTCGGGGATGCCATACCGACATATGAGGTTATTCTTAATGAATCGGGCCACCACGTTCTTGGTTACGGAAGCAAAAGAAACAGCTTCTACCCATTTGGTGAAGTAATCAATGGCCACGGGGATGAAGCGATGTCCATTGGAAGCAGTAGGTTTGATTTCCCCGATCATATCAATGCCCCACATTGCGAACGTCCAAGGGGCGGTTAGAACATTCAGTGGAATTGGAGGGACGTGTACTTTGTCGACATATATCTGGCACTTGTGACAAGTTCTGGAATGCTGATGGCAGTTAGTTTCCATAGTGGACCAGTAGTAACCCGCTCTCAGAATCTTTTTAGCCATAGTTCGTCCACTAGAATGAGTTCCAAAGATACCGTCATGCATGTCTTCCATAATCTCTTCTGCTTCCTTCTTGTTCACACAATGAAGTAGAGTCGAATCATGATTGCGCTTGTATAGGGTAACATTTCTCAGGAAGAATTTGGAAGCAAACCTTCTTAAGAATTTCTTATCATTTATGGATTCCCCTTCAGGGTATTCCTGAGCTTCGAGGTACCTTTTTACTTCATGAAACCATGGTTTTTCTTTGACCTCGTCAGTAGCTATCTCATAACAGTATGCCGGTTCGTCATGTCTTTCAATAATAACTATAGGAGCTTCATTGTCCCATCTGACCTTGAACATGGATGACATAGTAGCTAATGCATCTGCCAATTGATTCTCCTATCTAGGAATGTGTTCAAAAGTAATCTCTTCGAAGTAAGGAATCAAAGATAACACCAAATCCTTGTAAGGCATGAGATTAGGATGCTTCGTGTCCCATTCTCCCTTGATCTGACTAATTACTAGGGTTGAATCCCCATATACTTCCAAAAACTTGATTCTTAAGTCAATAGCAGCTCTGAGACCTAAGATACAAGCTTCATACTCAGCCATATTGTTGGTACAATCGAAACACAGTCTTGCTGTAAATGGAGTGTGTCCACCTACCGGAGAGATAATCACAGCTCCAATACCATTACCAAGTGCATTCGAAGCTCCGTCAAAAACCATGGTCCATCGGGATCCCGGTTCAGGTCCTTCATCCAGACCAGGTTGTTCATAATCAGTAACAAGCATAACATCCTCATTTGAGAATTCAAAACTCATAGATTGATAATCGTCTACAGCTTGCTGGGCCAGGTGGTCTGCCAACACACTTCCCTTGATTGCTTTCTGTGTCGTATACTGAATTTCATACTCTGTTAATATCATCTGCCATCTTGCAATTCGCCCGGAGAGAGCGGGTTTCTCAAACACATACTTCATAGGATCCATTCTAGAGATCAATAAAGTGGTATGGTTCAACATATTCTGTCTCAGTCGACGAGCAGCCCATGCCAAAGCACAACAAGTTTTCTCGAGCAGTGAGTATCTTGTTTCACAGTCGGTAAACTTTTTGCTAAGGTAGTAAATTGCATGCTCTTTTCGACCAGACTCGTCATGTTGCCCCAGTACACACCCCATTGAGTTCTCCAATACTGTTAAGTACATATTTAGAGGTCTTCCTTCAATTGGTGGTATCCTGATCGGAGGTTCCTGAAGATACTTCTTGATCTTGTCAAAAGCTTCTTGGCATTGGTCATTCCATTTCACTGCTTGATCTTTCTTCAGTAACTTGAAGATCGACTCACAAGTAGCGGCCAGATGGGAAATAAACCTGGAAATGTAATTCAAACGTCCCAAGAATCCTCTAACTTCTTTCTCATTCCGTGGAACCGACATTTCTTGTATGGATTTTACTTTCGCAGTGTCCACTTCAATACCTTTACTGCTAACAACGAACCCTAGTAGCTTACCAGACCTCACCCCAAAAGTACATTTGTTTGGATTCAGCCTCAACTTGTATTTCTTCAACCTATCAAACAATTTCTGCAGGTGGACCAGATGTTCTTCTTCAGTGTTGGACTTTGCAATCATATCATCGACATAGACCTCTATTTATTTGTGAATCATATCATGGAACAGCGCCACCATTGCGCGCTGATACGTTGCCCCTGCGTTCTTCAACACTAACGGCATGACTTTGTAAAATAAGGTGCTCCAAGGAGTAGTGAAAGTTGTTTTTTCCATATCTTCGGGTGCCATCTTAATCTGGTTATATCCTGAGAAACCATCCATGAAGGAGAACACTTTGCACTGCACAGTACTATCAACTAGGATATCAATATGTGGTAGCGGGAAATCATCTTTGGGACTTGCTCGATTCAAATCTCTATAGTCTACACACATTTTGACCTTTCCATCTTTCTTAGGTACCGAGACTATATTAGCGATCTGTCATACCCCAAAATTTGCCCATCATATTTACTCATATTTCAGTCTATCTGACTTTCAAATGCTCAAAGATATACAAGAAGGAAGCATGCAGTCTCTCTCCTAAACAACAACCCTCGAACTAGGGTTTTGATATTTTCAAAGTAAAATCAAGTTCTGACAATTCAAGTGGACCTCATAACCTCTCATATGCCTCAAAAGGATCCTCATGCCAATCTTCAAGCTCTGATTCAAAAGATTGCTCACGCAATGACCCAAACGATCAATAATCGACTAGTGGACCTAAAAGTCAAACTATGGTCAAACCACAGTCAAAACTTCTGATTTTTGGTCAACATCCTCATTATGGAGTATAATTCATCATTTGATCAAGGATTGATCATGGTTCATCAAGAAAAAAATAAGAAATCAACAAATTCAAAAGTTTCTAAATTAGGGTTTTCATAGGAGAAAGTCAACTGAACTTTGACCAGCCATATCTCTCTCAGACTTTCTCATAAATTCCTCAACCAAAGCCTATTCTCAAGGAAATTTCATTCTCTACAACTTTGATGTTGGGCCCCAGGCCAATAAATGCTTCCGCATAAGAGATATGAGCCAAAACATTACAGGTCCTTCTAGAAGCTCGCAAAAAGCTGTTTTCTTCCAGGAGGCATATCATCAAGATAAAATCTCCAAATGAAAAATATGTTCCAAAGTGGCTTTTAGAGGACATCATGAGCTTTTTAAAAAGTCCTAGAACGTCTCCATATGATAAGTATTGAATGATTTATGACTGGTGCAAGTTGGGCAAAATTTGGAAAAAGTGTGAAACTCTAATTGAAAAAGATTGAAACTTTTGGGTATTAGGCCATAACTATTGAGTTATCCACGAAATCCTAAGCCCAAAGGGAGTCCATGATTAAAATGTTCTTATTTTATAACATTATTTCATTTATATTTGATTTTAATTATTTAAATTCAAATAAAAATCAAATAAATCATGAAATAATTATAATGAATGATTCAATCTTTTTTCCCTTGACCAGAATCTGAGTAAATATAATTTAATGGCTGGAAGAAAATATGCAAAATATAATTTGAGCCAAAGGAGAAATATTTTACGCAAAAAAAATCGATAAAATCTTTTCAAATATTTTCTCATTAATCTACTTGATTCTCAAGTAAGAATATAACCCTAATCCCTTTCATTATAAATAGGGAACAATCAGAAACAATAGGGAACGAAAAAAGGGAGCAAAAAACAAGGGTTTCACGTTGTCAAAAACACCAAGAAACTAGGGCAATTGAATTTCTCTTATACAACAAGCTTCAATGCCTTTTGATCGTTCCTTTCAACCTCTAAGGTATTAGAAGGTAATTTTGGATCAAGAACCAATCTCCATGATGTCTGAAACATGTATTTCATATGCTCCATAATCATACATGTTCTAATTTCCAAAATTTCACATATTATCGTGTTTCAGTTTGAGCTAACAATTTGTTTGAGTCTTATGCATTATTTTAAGAAGAACAGGACCGTTAGTTTGGACTAATAAGGTGCATAACGAATATCACCATTGTTAGGGCACCAAGAAGTTTGTTGTTCGTATTCATGTTTGCACGGGTTTCTAAACCAAACTAATACGTCCATCAGACTCGTAGCTACCAATTTAGTGAATCTGGGCAGTTTTGGTTGTGGTTCAATCGTGATTTTGCAGGTTTCGAAGGTTGGCAATGGCTGGTTTAAGGTTCACATGGAGATCCGCAGGAAAATCCATGGGAAATTCCATGGGTGTTTCTGCAGGCGTGTTTTAAGAAGATGATGAACAGTAGCTTTGATTCCTGATCGTTGCGTGGTTGTGTGTGATTCGTTGGTGAATATGAATGCTTCCTCTCTCCACGCGTGGCGCCTGTTAGTTGGGTGGTCAACAATTCATGCTTCCTCTCTCCACCCTCATTGGTCCGTCACGCATCGTATGGGGCCCACTTGATTTGGGTTTGAATCTGAATGCATTTTTTCTTATTTATTATATTACAATAGTTTTTTAACAACTTGAAAGAACTGTCCAGTTGGCGTGTGGTGATGTTTATTATCCTCAAAGTCCTGGGTTCGAACCCAGGCTTTTTACAGTTTATTTTCTTTGAGTTCTTGGCCAATAGATCAGATACGTTCATGGCATATGCGCACACGCTGTACCATCACGCACCACCATCAGATCTTCCCAAGAATTGATCCGACGCACCTGAATACGCAGGATCATGATACACCCTCATCAACATGCCACACTCAAGCAGAGCTAAATTTTTTAACCCTTTTATTTATTTAATTATATAATTTCTTTTTATTTATTTATTTCTTTTCTTTTTTTCTTATCAATTATTTTTTCTAAAAAAAATTATATTAATCAAGTAATGTTTTATTTTAATCAATAATTTTGTTTTTAATCGAAAACCCGATTTTTCTTATAACTTTAAAAATAATTGTTTTTTTTAAGATAATAATTGTTTTAGAGTAATAATTTAATTTTTGGGCAAATTATATTTATTTTATGCCTTAAACCCTGTTTTTTATTTTAATTATTTCTTTTCATCATGATCATTAATCACTCCTATTGGTATTGGTAGGTGTTATCCACTAACGCATTTTTAGCCTTATAAACCCTTTAGGTCACAATAAGTTTTCTTTTTAGGGTTTATAGATCTTTAATCAATTAAGGTTTGTAGATCATTCATACACTGAAAATTCTTTTCTTTTGTGTAAATTTTCAGGGTTACCCCAGTATCCTCCGACTACACGCCGTCAAATCAAAAGCTAAGTTTCTATTTCTCTTCTTCTTTAAATATCATTTTAATTTTATTTTGTCTTTGCCTAAAATAGGGTTTCCTCGAACAGTCAACGAACCCCTCCTACATTAACTTTTATTTATTTTTCGTTTAATTCTCAGATGATCAGAGTCAATCGAAGGTTAGAGGAAGATCAAGGCATTCGAAGATGTTTATGCTGATTATTGGTCCTTCTTATTTTCTGCCTTTACTTTCCGCCTTTTAATTTCTGCATTCACCTACAGGTTTTTTATTGTAATTCCCCTTCCCCGCAGGTGTTTATTGTAATAGCGTAGGACTTTATATCTTTTGCCTTTTAATTTCCGTAGGATATTAACTGCGTGGTTAGTAATCCTAGGGAGTGCAAGATAATTAATCGAATGTAGCTAACATTATTTACAAGATAAATATCTGAATTTAACCACATGATTGTGCACCGACACACCATTAGGGTTACCCCTCTTGTTGCCTGTTGCCTTACTAATTGTGCCTTTAAAATAGTCAAGTCCCTCGATTCCGAGGATACCTAAAGCAAAGGTTGCCTAAATCATTTAAATCATCATATGAGTTCTAGTCCCTCGAAGTTGCCTCGGTAAAACATGATGATTGTCCCAATTGCTAAGGTATCCTCGCATGATGCCTAAAAAGATTAATGACTATTCTCGATGACCCTTAAACATCCAATTGAAAGACTTCCTGCCCTCTCATGGTGTGGATAGACCATTTCGCCCGAAAGGCTAAAAGAACGATTTTTCAAACTTAGGGTAGGTTGCTTTTAATTGCTTGCTCAATTCAAATTCAAAATTCAAACTCTTTTTTCCCACTAATTTTCAAATACTTTTCAAAAAAGACTACGCTTATTTACAAGCTAAAGTTCTTATTCAAATTCCTATTCACACCCTACTTTTCAAAGAATTCAAACAAACAAAGTGAGCTAAGCAATTAAGAGCCCATGGAAAACCATGGATGCAAAGGGTGCCTTACACCTTCCCTTTGTATAACCTACCCCCCGAACTCAAAATCTTTTAAAAAGGTCTTTTCCTGTTCTTTTAGCCTTTCTTTAAATTGGATAAAATAAAAGTCGGTGGCGACTCTTGCTATCCACAAAATTTTCTTTTAAAGTCAGTTCACCGTATTACACGATCCATGGTGGATAGCTCACAACCATCAGGAAACCGACATTGAACTGTTTCTCAACCTCTTCTTGGATCTTCTGAGCCATGTCAAGCCTGCTCCTTGGTAACTTCTGCTTAACCGGAGGACTGTTTTCTTTGATAGGTAGACAGTGAACCACAATATCAATATCGATCCCAGGCATATCTTCGTAAGACCAAGCAAATATTTCAACATTGTCTTGTAGCATCTTGATCAATCTCTGTTTGACACCATCTTCTAGCTCAACCCCTATCTTGATTTCTTTCTTTTCTTCCTCGGTACCTATATTCACAACCTCAATTGGCTCTTCATGCGGTTGTATAGTCTTTTCTTCTTGCTCTAGCAATCTGGCAAGTTCTCTAGGCACTTCACAATCTTCTTCAACTTCATCCTCAGCTTGGTAGATCGGATTTTCAATGTCATATTTAGCAATAGCAGAGTCATTATCAATGGGATCCAGAGTGGATATGGATCTGTAGTGCATTATATGGGTGTGTGTAAGAACACATAGCTATAGAATAGTAAAGAAAAATAAAAGCGAACACACAATTTGAATACGAAACGTCCAATGCTTTTATTGAATGAAAATATGCTTATGAAATGACAAGCCCTAAAAACGGACCGTTGTGCCCCGGGCAAGACACACGACTTCAAAGTTTATTGTTTATTAAGTACAAAAAATAAAACTGGGAAACATAAAAGCAAAAACAAAACTAGAAATAGCAATTACTCCTGACTATAGGAGATAGAGACAATGTCTTCAGTCTTCCAGTTGTCCAGCCCTTCGTCAGGTGTAGGAAAGATCCACTTGTCCAGGTTGCAATCATCTTCATCTTCTCCTATGGCATTGACCCCTTTGCTGAAGAAACGATACTTCAAACCTTCTGGACGAGAGTGTTGTTCTCCATTCTGATCTTTAGCAGTGCAGCCTAAACCCCGTTTGTTGGATTTGTAAGGAATATCAGGGAGTTGCCCTCATATAGTACAACCACCTTCTTCAACCACAACCCTATCATCTTTCAGAGAAGCCATTGTCGGAGGAATTCTAGTAACTTTAGGAACAGTATGGGTAGGTTTAGCCTCAGGAGCCACTTGAGGGACCAATTCAAACGCCTGTCGGGGAGATTCGAAGGCTTCTCCAGTAAACTCAACATACTTGGTCTCATCTATAAAGCTCACCCCGTATTCTTCTCCACCATACAAAGTGACGATCTTGCCTTTCGCCGGGTATTTCAGTTTTAGATGCAGAGTCAAAGTCATAGAATTTGCCCCATGTATCCAAGGGCGCCCAAGCAAACAGGAATAAGCGGGATGGATGTCCATCACATAGAACACAGTGTCGAAAATCTGAGAGCCTACCCTGATTGGGAGCTCAACTTCGCCAAATACCGTACTCATTGAACCATTGAAAGCTTGTACTATCACATCACTGGATTTCAACACAATTCCTTCACGGTTGAGTTTGTCCAATACCATCTTGGGTAGCACATTCAGAGACGAACCATTGTCAACTAGTACATGGGCCAGAGTAGTGCCCCCACATTCAATGGAGATATATGTAGCAACATGCCCTAAAAATAGACTTTTAGAGTCGCCACCTATTCTGAAGGGTGAATAGGAAACCCTACGCAGTTTAGAGATCGGGGTAAGTTATTATAATCAGGTCGAGGGAAGGTGTTAGGCACCCTCAACCCTTTCCTAAGGTTTGTTCTAAGGTAAAGGTTTTATGGCTAAAATTTAGAGGTTTAATAGCTAAGGAAATGAATACGGTGAAAATTGAGATTTGAAAGTGAATTGAAATTGTGAGGGGGAGACTCGCCTTGGTTATCCAAATGCCTACGTATCTCCTTAGGGAGAATCAGAGTCAACGTAGTTCGGGCACAGGGTTGTACGCCTTAGAATTAGATTTGAATGGTTTGAAGGCTTTTTGAATGGCCTATCGCAGTTTCGAAATGCAAATGTTTGTAAGGTATTTTGAATTACCTTGTCGCAGTCGTGAACATCACAGTGTTTGAAGGGATGAAAATCCGTAGTGTCGTGGTTTAGTGTGTTTTGAATGTTTGTTTGGGCGTACAACCTTGATTTGATATGGCACCGTTAGATGCGATGACCAATAGATTTGGTCAGTATAGCTAACGGATTAAGGGACATTGCTGGTTACTCAGATCGATAGATTCGATCATCGCGGATAGCAAATTAAATGTGTTTTAAATTTTATGTATTTTTATCTCTCGTCTAATGCGACTAATAGATTTAGTCGGGTCGAGGAGAAAATTAAATAAAGAATTCAATCCATTTTATCATCTCTCGTCTTTGCGACTAATAGCTTTAGTCGGGTCGAGGAGAAAGTTATATTGAATTATCCAAAAAACATTTAAACAATTATTAAAAATATCAAATAGAAATTAATTAGTTTTTATTAATTACATTTTTATTAGGCGCAGGGGGTGTATTTTGTTTAGGGTGGTAATTATGGGGTGGTGTTAAAAGAAAGGCTGGGCCCATTAAGACCTTAGGATCCGCCGGATCATGTGTGCGCGGGTGTATGGTGTTCGATGCACATTCAGGGCGAATGGATGGATGGGATCTACTTGAAGTTAAATCGACGGACTGCATGCAGGTTTAAGTGAGGGACCATGGTAAGACAATAGATTATTGGACCACAAAATCGGACCATTCACATGGCCTGGGAGTGGCCACGTGTCACGTACCTATTGGACCTAAAAGAATATATTATCTCTTCCTCCTTATCTTCCCAACAACTAAAGCTATGGCTATTCTTCTTCCCAATTAATTAACATATCAGAATAATAAAAAAACAAAAGTGAAATCCCTCCGTCTCTCTCATTCGGTTCTCTCTCTTATTCCACTCATTTTCTCCTATCTTCTTTCTACATTCAGCAATCAATATGAGAGAAAAAACATACAAACAAGAATCAAAACGTGGTGCTAATGCAGAATATTGGTGACGGCGTTCAAGAACACGCGGTGGTGTTTTCTGAAGAAACACGGCGGCCCTAATGAGAGCACGGCGGTGCCTAAATATTAACTCCGAGATCACAACAAATCTTAGAAGCCAAATGGATTCATGCTTACCTCTCGGTCTTGTTTTTTCTGTAACGTATAAGCTCCTTTCTCTAATCTCCTTCTTCTTCTTTTGATTCGCAGGTCCGATTATGGAGGTGAAAGTGCAAGCTTGAAGATTCACGGCGCTTAGGGTTCTTCGTCCTCAGAAAATCTCCGTCCCATCTCCCTTCATCTAATTCCTCTTCTGTTTTTATACCTAGGTTTAGATCTTTGTTTTAGGAAGAAATATATTCGATTAGTTTTTTAGGATTTGTAATATTTGATTAGTGTAAATTGAAATGTTGTAATATTGTTTGATTTAATGAAACTTTCGATTTATTTCTCAGATTTGATTGTGTTGATTCAATAATATATTTAGTTTCGTTTTGGTTTTAATTTGATTGAGATTTTGCTGAGATTTGACTGAAGTTCATGGGCCTGGGTTTAGTTTGGTTGGAGCTAGGGTTTCTGCCAGTTGCAGCGGCGCCTAGCTGAAGGTAGGAGGTGATGAATAGGATCCGGGTCGGTTTGACCCGGTCCAGTGCCCAACTCATGGTTTGGCCAAAAATTACCGCCCACATGGCCCATTATGCACTTAATTTTATTTAGACCCTCAACCTGATTAATCCACTAATTAATACAAACAATCTAATACTAACGTAATTATTAGTAGCCCTAATATTAACCTAATAATAGTTGATAATAAGAAAATAATCCTGGTAGTAAAAGTAAACTTAGTTAAAATTAATACGAAAATCCTAAAAAATGTTTAGCTTTAATATTAACATATTATTTTAGATTTATAAAACTTTAAATAAATACTAATTTGTTTAGAATAAAAATAAAAAGAAAATTAATATTTATAGAGAGCTTTAGAGAATCTAAATGGGTCTACTACTTAAATTGAACCCAAATTTCCTTATTCTTTGAAATACACCCCTTTATTTTTTTCTTTTTTTCATGAAGCAAATTAGGAATGGGCCAAGTATCAATTGGATTTAGAAAGATTTTGCTATTTACACCCTTATTTTACTTTGACCAATTTATAAGGAAATTTTATAGGAGATCGAGTTTAATAATAGATATACTAAACCCTATGGCTCCTAATTTTTAACGCCCTTAATAAATCGACAGATGTAAATTATATTGGGTAAATTTTGGGGTATGAAAATATGCAGAGCCTTGTTATGATTCTTTCCACTGGGACTTAGATCAGCATCAGAAAACCCAAGGTAGTTATCTGTCGTTAGGTTTGCAATACAATTCTCAAGTTGAGTGACATAAACCTCTTGTGGCACATGGGCGACCTCTAGAAACTTCATCTCGCACGTTCGAATCGAAGGGTTATTAAATACCGGAAGACCCCAAAATTTGACCAGAAGCTTGGGATTAAATGATAGCTTCCAAACGGGAATTGGAACATTACCAGACGAGAACTGGTTACAAAACGAGAATTGGATTTAATTGGGTTTTGCTGTAACAGTCAGACGGGAACTGACTACCCAACTGGAATTAGATTTTGATGTACATACCAGAATTGGAATTAACGTAACAGTCAGACGGGAACTGACTACCAAACGAGAATTGGATTTAATGTAACAGTGAGACGGGAACTGACTACCAAACGAGAATTGGATTTTCATGTACTAGTCAGACGGGAACTGACTACCAAACGAGAATTGGATTTAATGTAACAGTTAGACGGGAACTGACTACCAAACGAGAATTGGATTTTCATGTACCAGTCAGACGGGAACTAACTACCAAACGAGAATTGGATTTTGATTGTTTGCCAAGCAGGAGCTGGGTTTTGATGTAATCGGCTAGGATGAGAACTAGGCTTTGATATGACTTTTTAGGGCAAGAACTGCACTTTGAAATGATTTTCCAGGACGGGAACTAGACGTTTAAATGACTTGCCAGGACAAGAATTGGACTTTGAAATGATTTGGATTGCTAATGAAAATTGGACCTCTGTGATATGTAGTATGTGAATGCCCCAGATGATATGCGTGGTTTGATGCTGGAGTGAAGTGACATGATTAATGCATGACAATGATTTATGATGACTTGGATGTTTTGATTGATGTCCCAATGTTGGGTGGTGAAGGCGTGGCAAGATTGCTTATGCAACAAGGTTACTTGCCACACGATGGTAGGATGTTATGCTGTCATGATTTCCCAATACTTGTTTTGGACTCGAAGATCGCAGATGTAAGAGAGACTCCAATGGAATTGTTCATAGAGCTTGCCCCTTCGTGAAATGTATTGCCCCAATTTGCTATTTTGGCGAGATTTTTCTTGATACAGTCCTGAGAGTAGTTTGCTTTTAATATGAATGACCCCATTTCATTGCACTTTGAAAATATTACGCCGCTGATTAATTGACTCTTGAAATGATTTCAATCAGATAATCTATTTTGAGCCAACTCCTTTTGATCGAGCCTCGTAGTGATTGCCCCAACATTTGAAATTTTGAAAGACGCGCCCTTTAATCTGAAGGAAGTATCCTTCGAGGGAACTCAAATTTTACCATGTCGTGATACGAACTTGATATGCACTGCCCCAACGTTTGATAGTTGAAAGGTCTGCCCTGAATCTCCAAGATATGGAGGGCTAACCATGGTGTGATATCAATTCGATATGAATTGCCCCAATATTTTGAATTCTTGAAAGATATGCCCCCTGATTGTTATTGCTTCGATATGTGGCCCAAGTTGATTGAATCTTAGAAGAATGCCCCTAGTCAATAGGATCTTTTGATTATATGCCCCTGTAATCCTTGAAATTCTGCTCCTGTTTAGGAGAACCCTCTAGACGTGGTTCACCCATTCGAGAGTCTTTATCATAAATGATTACCTTTGATTAAACCAATTTCGGGACCTCCTTGATGCCAAGTATTTATTTGAATGTAAAGTTGTACCCTTTGAAAAGTAATTCAAACGTGATGCACATGCAAGTTTTGAAATCGAAGTTTTTACAAGGACGTGGATGATTAGAGATGGAAGATGCGAAGAAGCGATATGGATATTCATTAAGAAACACTAGGAGTCAGTTTAACCAAATTATGCCAAGTATGCTTTCGTATTTGACCAAGCTTCAATTAGGACTTTTAAGGGTTGTAACGTGGCCATGGTTCGTAGTTTAAGAAACAAATGATATAAGGCTCAAATCTTATATAAACCCACCCCTTTCTCCTTGATGTTCTCCAAATCCTAAAAATCGCCTAATCCAATGAATGTGCTTTGTTTGCAAGAGAATTGTTTCAGTTCTTTTTGATGTTGAGCAGAAACCTTGGTAAAGATCCAAGCACCGGTGAAAAATGTTGTAAATATCCAAGCATTGATGTGAAGCTTTGATGGCTTAGCAGTCACAAGATTATCCTTTGTATTTCGCCTTTGTATCCCTTATTTTTGCATGAACCAATTCTTTTGAATTTGATCCATCGGGATGCCCCTATTTTTGCCCAAGTCATTTTGTTTTCTTTTCATGGAATTTCCCATTTTAACTTAGCGGGCGCTTTTCTCCTTTTTTTTAATGCTCCTTTTGATCCTTGGATATGGACTGTTGTGACTGCCATGTCGACTTTGATTTGTAAGCTTCGCCTTTGATACTTCCTTGATCTTGGATGATGTGTTGAGGAAGAAGATTGTTGTGGATGTTATCTCCATTGCTCCCTCATCCTTGGATGAACGCGAGGAAGAAGATATGCTTGAACCTCTGCTTTGCTTGATCCTTTGCTTGAATCCTTGCTTGGATTGACTGATTCTCTTGACAACCAAAAGACACCATTGAATTAATCAAAATCTACCCTACCCCTGGTTAAAATCAAGGTTTATTTGAAAAGTAGAAACAAGCTCCAACTCCTAGCTCGAGGGGGTGACGAGGGATTAACGTCCTTATATCTCCACTGTTTAGGAATTGAAACAATGCCTGTACATCATCAGCTCGGTTTTGCATTGAAAGCATACGTTAGCAAAATTCGATTAATTTTAATTACATCATTCTCCCTCGAAGTTTGTTAAATGTGAGAAATAGAAAGAGGATCAAATGGATTGACTTTTTTGTTCCATTTTTAGAAAGAGTGAATACGAATGAATTGGCTTCAAAAACATGCATGCTCGTTTTATTAATATTAGTCGAAGAGTACAACTTTAAGAAACAAACAAAACTTAGCAATAACAAAATTTCAAGTGGAAACTAACAAAGCCTAATGATCTTAAGGACGAGCTTCCTTGACTTTTAAGAGATGCTGCTTTCCATTTTTGTATTCGTCAAAGTAAGGTGTGGCCATTTATCAACAATTCTCCTTCTTGAAAGGTTAAGTACCTCATGTCAATCAACTGTTGAATTTTGGCTTTAAAAGCGTTGCAATCCTCAGTCGAGTGCCCTACTGATCCAGCATGATATTCACATTGCACATTGGGGTCATACTCATGAGGGAATGACTTTGGTGGCTTAAGAAACTTGGGAACCACCAATGAGCTTTGTACCAGATGTGGCAGGAGTTGACTTTAGGTCATAGGGATTGGATCTAGGGGAGCAATCCTTCTCTCTAGATTATTTCGGGGCCTTTGCTGATTCTGCCTACCTTGTGGTCGACGGTTTTGTTTATATCTTTGTTGTTGTTGCGGAGCATACTCAACTGATTGATTGTATAGAGCAGGATTTTGTTGCACAAATTGAACTGGTGGCTGGCTAATAGTTGCAGCACAAATTTGTGGAGCATCCTGATCAGGAATAATTTCTGTCATCTGATAGCAAGGGATCTGAGCATGATCTTTCTCTTCAACTTCGGAAATTGTACTTGTTTCTTCACCATCCTGTTCTGGGAATTCAAAATTAGTAGCAGCATTCTGAATCTTACTAGTCATAAGACCGTGCTCAATTCTTTCTCCTATGACAACCAAAGTTGAGAATTCAGAAGCGGAAAATCCAACCATCCGATTCAGATAGGGGTCTTGTAAAGTGTCCATGAACATGTCTACAAGTTCTCGTTCCAAAAGGGGAGGTTGAACTCTGGCAGCTAGCTCTCTCCATCTTTGTGCGTACTCTCTAAAGGATTCGTCAACCTTCTGAGTCAAACCCTGAAGTTGGATTCTGGTAGGAACCATATCACTATTATGTTTGTAATGCTTGAGAAAGGCTTTGGCTAGATCTTTCCAAGTTTGGATGTTGGTCCTTTCAAGCTGGGTATACCATTCAAGAGATGCTCCACTAAGACTATCCTGAAATAAGTGCATTAGAAGTTTATCATTTTACGCATAAGGAGCCATCTTGTTACAAAATGCCTTGATGTGTGTTATTGGGCAAGTGGTACCCTTGTACTTCTCAAAGTTGGGGACTTTGAACTTAGGAGGAATCTTGACATCAGGCACCAGGCATAAACTAGCAGCATCCAAAACAAGGCAATCACGATCCTCAACAGCTTTCAATCTCTTATCCAAAAGACGAAGCTTACCCTCATCTTCATCCATTGGAAACTTAAAAGTATCATATGATGAAATAGAAATATTCTCACGATGCGGAGCCTCGTTGACGGGAACTCGCGTAGTGTTTCTAACATCCTGATTCAAAGGGACCTCTTGGGTAGGATTGACGACTTTTTGATTAACGCCATTTGGATCAATAGTAACATCCGGCCTCTGAACAGGCTGCTTTAACTCTCCTTGCCCACGGGTAAAGGTCAGGATAGCTTCCAAAAATTGATCCATAGTAGTCCCTATCTAAGCCCTAATCTCTGCCATGTCTGTCTGAATTTGTTCCATAATCAAACTTGAATGTCGGGAAATCAATTTTCCAGTCTCTGATTCCAAATACAAGTTAAGATGCGAATAAGCTCCTGGTAGAAATGCATGTCATGTATGAATGATAAACTCCTATGATGCAATGGTATACGAATATATTTTACTTTATGGTTTTTTTTTCATGCAATGCAATGTGGCATAGAGTGGGGATTACTATAAGGATGACCCACACATTTTAAGGGATAAACCCAAGGAAACCCCTTAAGGGCTGTGGATAATGATAGATAGATGGAAATCCCTACAGGCTAGGGACTATGACACAATATAGGAAATCCCTACAGGCTAGGGAACGCGTGGGAGCGGGCCCATGATGACCGTTCAAGACAGTCACCAGATCTCATGGCCATCGAGAGGCCAATCGACGTGCTTTAATGGGGATGTCCTTTGTGGGAAGGACGTGGTCTTGGAAATAGGATCCCTATAGGCTAGGGAATGCGTAGATGTAAGCACGGGGTGACTGTTCATGACAGTCACTAAGTCTCATGGCCATCGAGAGGCCAATCAACGTGCATAAGTGGAGGTGTCCTTCGTGGGAAGGACATGGTCTTAGAAATGGGGTCCCGGCAGGCCAGGGAACGCGTAGGGATACTTGCAAAATTTAGAATGCAAGGCATTCGCAGTACATAAATTTCACATATATAATAAGCACGTAAGCACATAAGCCCTAGGTTCATAGGTTCGACGTAACGGCTTAGGGTGCCTACCCTTCCCATTGGTATGTTCTAGAAGGTCTCATGGGATCGTTCGTAGCCGCCGAGACTTTTTGTCTCTTTGGATTTTGGAAAAACTTATTGGTCCATGAGGTTCGAATTTTAGGGGTTGGTTCCCAGAGAGATCAGCTAAATACCCAGTCCAGCCCTCAACAAGGTCGAGCCTCGTATAAGACCTTTCCCAATATTTAACCCACTCTGAGTGGAATTATAACAAGACTCGTAGGTGATGTAGTTCCCCTCTGGTCTTAATTATAATTCCCACGCTTAGGCTTAACAGCAATAATATATAACCCAACAGTGCAAATACATATAAATATAACATTTAAACATTTAACGAAAATATATTAACATAAGCAATTAACATTTAGGCAAATAATAAAAATTAAATAAATAAATAAACAGAAGTTAAATATTTATTTAAAAAAACATAACCCTAAACCAAACCCTAATTTTGGCAAATTTGCCAAACCCTAAAAAAGTTCGCCAAAAACCTAAAAAAGTTTGCCAAAAACCTAAACCCTGCCAAAACCTAGGAGCATAATAATTTACGGTTTTGTTATCACTATGGTCCCCAGCTGAGTCGCCAGCTGTAGCAACCTGCCCTAAAAATAGACTTTTAGAGTCGCCACCTATTCTGAAGGGCGAATAGGAAACCCTACGCAGTTTAGAGATCGGGGTAAGTTATTATAATCAGGTCGAGGGAAGGTGTTAGGCACCCTCAACCCTTTCCTAAGGTTTGTTCTACGGTAAAGGTTTTATGGCTAAAATTTAGAGGTTTAATAGCTAAGGAAATGAATAGGGTGAAAATTGAGATTTGAAAGTGAATTGAAATTGTGAGGGGGAGACTCGCCTTGGTTATCGAAGTGCCTACGTATCTCCTTAGGGAGAATCAGAGTCAACGTAGTTCGGGCACAGGGTTGTACGCCTTAGAATTAGATTTGAATGGTTTGAAGGCTTTTTTAATGGCCTATCGCAGTTTCGAAATGCAAATGTTCGTAAGGTATTTTGAATTACCTTGTCGCAGTCGTGAACATCGTAGTGTTTGAAGGGATGAAAATCCATAGTGTCGTGGTTTAGTGTGTTTTGAATGTTTGTTTGGGCGTACAACCCTGATTTGATATGGCACCGTTAGATGCGATGACCAATAGATTTGGTCAGTATAGCTAACGGATTAAGGGACATTGCTGGTTACTCAGATCGATAGATTCGATCATCGCGGACAGCAAATTAAATGTGTTTTAAATTTTATGTATTTTTATCTCTCGTCTAATGCGACTAATAGATTTAGTCGGGTCGAGGAGAAAATTAAATAAAGAATTCAATCCATTTTATCATCTCTCGTCTTTGCGACTAATAGCTTTAGTCGGGTCGAGGAGAAAGTTATATTGAATTATCCAAATAACATTTAAACAATTATTAAAAATATCAAATAGAAATTAATTAGTTTTTATTAATTACATTTTTATTAGGCGCAGGGGGTGTATTTTGTTCAGGGTGGTAATTATGGGGTGGTGTTAAAAGAAAGGCTGGGCCCATTAAGACCTTAGGATCCGCCGGATCATGTGTGCGCGGGTGTATGGTGTTCGATGCACATTCAGGGCGAATGGATGGATGGGATCTACTTGAAGTTAAATCGACGGACTGCATGCAGGTTTAAGTGAGGGACCATGGTAAGACAATAGATTATTGGACCACAAAATCGGACCATTCACATGGCCTGGGAGTGGCCACGTGTCACGCACCTATTGGACCTAAAAGAATTTCTTATCTCTTCCTCCTTATCTTCCAAACAACTAAAGCTATGGCTATTCCTCTACCCCATTAATTAACATATCAGAATAATAGAAAAACAAAAGTGAAATCCCTCCCTCTCTCTCATTCGGTTCTCTCTCTTATACCACTCATTTTCTCCTATCTTCTTTCTACATTCAGCAATCAATATGAGAGAAAAAACATACAAACAAGAATCAAAACGTGGTGCTAATGCAGAATATTGGTGACGGCGTTCAAGAACACGCGGTGGTGTTTTCTGAAGAAACACGGCGGCCCTAATGAGAGCACGGCGGTGCTGACGACGAACACGGCGACCGATACGACTGCGCCTCAATATTAACTCCGAGATCACAACAAATCTTAGAAGCCAAATGGATTCATGCTTACCTCTCGGTCTTGTTTTTTCTGTAACGTATAAGCTCCTTTCTCTAATCTCCTTCTTCTTCTTTTGATTCGCAGGTCCGATTATGGAGGTGAAAGTCCAAGCTTGAAGATTCACGGCGCTTAGGGTTCTTCGTCCTCAGAAAATCTCCGTCCCCTCTCCCTTCATCTAATTCCTCTTCTGTTTTTATACCTAGGTTTAGATCTTTGTTTTAGGAAGAAATATATTCGATTAGTTTTTTAGGATTTGTAATATTTGATTAGTGTAAATTGACATGTTGTAATATTGTTTGATTTAATGAAACTTTCAATTTATTTCTCAGATTTGATTGTGTTGATTCAATAATATATTTAGTTTCGTTTTGGTTTTAATTTGATTTATATTTTGCTGAGATTTGATTGAAGTTCATGGGCCTGGGTTTAGTTTGGTTGGAGCTAGGGTTTCTGCCAGTTGAAGCGGCGCCTAGGTGAAGGTAGGAGGTGATGAATAGGATCCGGGTCGGTTTGACCCGGTCCGGTGCCCAACTCATGGTTTGGCCCAAAATTACCGCCCACATGGCCTATTATCCACTTAATTTTATTTAGACCCTCAACCTGATTAATCCACTAATTAATACAAACAATCTAATACTAACGTAATTATTAGTAGCCCTAATATTAACCTAATAATAGTTGATAATAAGAAAATAATCATGGTAGTAAAAGTAAACTTAGTTAAAATTAATACGAAAATCCTAAAAAATGTTTAGCTTTAATATTAACATATTATTTTAGATTTATAAAACTTTAAATAAATACTAATTTGTTTAGAATAAAAATAAAAAGAAAATTAATATTTATAGAGAGCTTTAGAGAATCTAAATGGGTCTACTACTTAAATTGAACCCAAATTTCCTTATTCTTTGAAATACACCCTTTTATTTTTTTCTTTTTTTCATGAAGCCAATTAGGAATGGGCCAAGTATCAATTGGATTTAGAAAGATTTTTCTATTTACACCCTTATTTTACTTTGACCAATTTATAAGGAAATTTTATAGGAGATCGAGTTTAATAATAGATATACTAAACCCTATGGCTCCTAATTTTTAACGCCCTTAATAAATTGACAGATGTAAATTATATCGGGTAAATTTTGGGGTATGACAATATGCAGAGCCTTGTTATGATTCTTTCCACTGGGACTTAGATCAGCATCAGAAAACCCAAGGTAGTTATCTGTCGTTAGGTTTGCAATACAATTCTCAAGTTGAGTGACATAAACCTCTTGTGGCACATGGGCGGCCTCTAGAAACTTCATCATAGCTTCAGCGTGAGTCTTGGAACAACTTAGGAGTGACAGCATAGAGATCTTGGAGGGAGTATGCCCCGTCTGTTCAACAATGTCATAATCACTCTTGAGGATGATCTTCAAGAACTCATTTGCTTCTTTAGGAGATGGATTTTTCCAGTAACAGTCTCAACTGGTGTCTGGATGGGTTCATGCAACGGTTCTTTACTTCGGGTATTAGCATTTTGATTAGGAATAGGGGTACCAGCAGGTGCAGTAGTGTTTGGAGAGATCTCTGGAAAAAACACTCTTCCTCTTCTTGTTACATTACTAGTTCCGGCAATATTACCCACATCAGGATTAGTGTTTTCGACAGCCTTATTAGCTACAAGTTATTGTTTAACTCCCTGACTATAGACCTCGGCACCATAGTTCCAAGGGATAGCCTTGTTAGAAGAATATGGAATTGGACCAGGCTTAGTAATGATCACAGGAGCTACACGGGGTTCAGCAGAAATCTTGAATGGAGCCTTAGTTGGGATCTTCAGTGGAACTTTGGAAATCACTGATACGTCTTCAATCTTCAAGCCACGGGAGAAACCTTCGCACAAATTCTCTATAGAAGGAATCTTTTCAAACCTGATAGTGCGACGATCCATCCAGCCTTAAATTCCTCTTTTCAGATTCTCACAACCATTGGGTTGGGATGCACAATAGTAACAACCTGGGTCGCACCTCGGAAATAAACCGGCTTGCAGCAGCTTTCTCTTGATGTCCGGGAGAAGTGTTGACAGATCTCTCACATCATAGACATGGACCGTGTCCATGATAGCATTAATAGTCTTATCGTGTTTTGGCATAGGAGCAGTGATGACATTAGGAGTCTCTAGAGTGTCAAACTCGACTTCTCCAGCTTCTATCATATCCTGGACCTTGTTTCTCAGTGCCCAACAATTATCCGCAAGGTGTCCAGGAGCATTGGAATGATAAGCACATGTAGCTTTGGGATCATAAGTTGGATTCGCAGTATTGAAAATCTTCGGAGGATCCTTCGTGGTGATCAAGCTAGCCTTCAATAGATGTTGCAGGACTTGAGACAAAGGCATGTTGATCGGGGTAAACTGTCTTTTAGGTTTGTCTGTTCTGCGCTGATACCCTTGTCTGGGAGCCTGTTGAGGTGTTGGTGCAGAGATTAGGACAGCCCCAACAGATTGATTCTGATCATTCTTATTAAGACCCTTTTGACTGTGCACAACATTAGATTCATTCAATCCATGATATGGCTTCTTTGTAGTACTAGAGGTAGCACCTACCTGAATCTTCCCACTTCGAATACCATTCTCAACATGTTCTCCAGTCAATATGAGCTCCGTAAAACCAGAGGATGAACTACCCAGTAGGTGACTATAGAACGGGTCAGTCAACGTACCCATGAACATGTCAACTAACTCCCTATCAGTCAAGGAAGGTTGAACTCTTCAAGCTAGATCTCTCCACTTCTGAGCATACTCCTTGAAACTCTCTTTCGGACCCATAGCCATGCTTTGCAATTGAGTACGAGTAGGTGCGAGGTTAGCATTATATTGGTATTGCTTATAGAAGGCAACAACCAAGTCTTCCCATGTATGAATGTTGGCGCCATCCAGCTGATAGTACCATTCGAGTTGGTTCCAGATAAGCTCTCTTGGAAGAAGTGTATCCATAGCATTTTGTCAGCAGTGTGAGGCTGAATCTTCCTCACATAGGATTTCAGATGCATCTTGGGACAGGAGATTCCGTCATACTTAGCGAAGGTTGAGGTCTTGAACTTTGGAGGGATAACGACTCCAGAGATGAGCCCTAATTCCTCAAAATCCAGCCCAGGTACCTTCTAAATTTCCATAGACTTCATACGTTCTTCCAATTGCTTGTACCTCTCTTCAGGATATTCCTCCTCATAGTAATAGTCTCCTTCTTCATCATCTTGCTTAGCAGAAGCGACGTTACTTTTTGCATCAGTCTTGATGCTAGCATCATCTTCTTCTTCTTCATCGTCTTTGGGAATTTTAGCTTCTTCAGCCTTTTTGGGAGGGCCTTTGAACCTTCTTCCTAGGTTGAGCACACCTACTGGTTTCTTAGTCTTCTTTTTCTTCTTAGTTAGAAGAGTTTTCAGTTCATCTTGTCCCTTGGACAAGTTCAGGATCAAAGCTTGGAACTCAGCATTCTGAGCCTGGAGATTCTTGACAGATTGTTTGAGATCCATTTCCTTACTGAAATAAACAGTGGAAAGATGAGAGACCTGCTTATAAAAACCTGTGATGTAATGTTATGGATGATATGTTTATGCGTATGCAATGTTTTCAAGGACCTTGAAATTTTAAATTTGTTTAAACAAAGGAAAAGAAACAACTTTTATTAGTAATAATTAAATTGCAATTATTGTTCTTTGCCATTTTTAGGCTTACAAAGGAAAGAAAAATAAAAAACAACTAAATAATAATAATAAAATAAACTTCTTCAAGTTTCCCATGGACGCTTTCTTTTTCACCCAATGAAATTGTTGATGCTTTGCTCCGCATGAAGTTGTTTCGTGAGCTCTAACACTTGCTTTTCCTTAGCACGGAATTGGGCCTCAAAAGTATCTCTTTCTTCTTTCAACTGAACCCATGACCTTTGTAGCTCTTTTAAATCAGTAGGCATGTCCGGATGGAGAATAACTAGAGGAACCTTTTCTTCACATTCTGGTTCCACAATCACAGGTCTGACATAGGGATATGGCATGACAAAACGCTGAGCACGCGTGCGCACCCATCTGAGATAAGGCTCTGAAGGAATGGAGTTCTTTTGACCCCAACTATTGCTATCGACCTTGTTCACTTTGTTCCAAGCGCGTATGAACTCCCAGTGTTGGTTTTGAATATCTTCTTCGTAGTTGAAGACAACCCCTTCGATAATCATGTGATGTGGACCATCCCTGCGAGCGTACCCAAATTGTCGTAGGGCTAGTGAAGGATTGTAGGTGATCCCCCATCTAATGCCAAGGAGTGGCACATTAGGGAATTTCCCACAATGGTGAATAATAGTGACATACTCCTGAGATATGACGTGCCAACGGATATCTGAATGAGAAAGTGACATAATCCTCCGCGACCATTGCATCTTTTGATCATTTCTTATCACTAAACGAGGGAGGTGCAAAATAAACCACCTGGCTAGTAGAGGCGTACAACACATGAGGGTTCCTCACTTCTTCATGGTACGAGTGTGGAGTGAGTGCAAAATATCTCCGAGTAAAGTAGGCACCGGGTTGCGTGTCAGAAATATCTTAATGGCGGGCACATCTATGAACTGATCAGGATTAGGAAACAATACCAAACTGTATATTAATAAAGCTAGAATATCTTCAAAGGCATGGTAACTCATAGCTTTCAAGAATTGTCGAGATTTCCCAAATAATAACTTGGCCGAGAGACCTTCAACCCCATTCTTTGTGTCCCAATTGGAAATAATGTCTGATCTCTTCAGGTGTAATGCAGCGGCAGTAGTCTCGGGGTTTGGAGTATCCTTCAAACTGGGGAAAGGAAACTGATCAGGGATGGGTATACCAAGTAAATTCGAGAACTCCTCCAAGGTAGGTACCAATTGGTAATCCGGGAACGTGAAGTAGTGATGCTCAGGATCAAAGAACTGACATAAGACTCTCATCATATCTTCTTCAAATTTAGAGGTGACCAGTCGGAGTAGATAACCATGTCTTTCAGCAAACTGAGAATCTCCAGGAACCTTTAAAACAAGTTCCTAAAGCTCGGAAGGTATCCCCATGAAGTTGAGTCGTATGTAATCCCTAGTAGCGAAAGTCATGTCCTACAAAACAGAACAAGGATAAATTTCTTGGTCCTTGAAATCGTTAGTGGATATGATATGCCATGATGTCATGATGTTATGATGTTATGATGTTATAATGTCAAGTAGATAACAAACACAAACAAGTCACACAATTGCCTTAAGGTTAGGCTTGCATGAAGTCCATAGGTGCATACCCTCCTTCCTTGCGTTTAGTTGGTTCAACCTGTCCTAAAAGAGTAACCGGGTTCTACGGTGCTCATATCCCAGATCTTTCTCGCGGGCATTATCTTAACATGGTACTCGATCGGCCAGCCAAAAGCATCCCTAGAGTCCAATCTCAATGAGTGTAGCATTGAGTATCAACCGGCTTCAGTCAGGAATCCAAAGCCAGCTATCTCGCTACTTTCTATAAGCCAAAGTCTAGTTCAACTAAGGTTCTAAGGGCGAATGAGTGCATATGACACCACGCGGTAGCCAAACGTCTCCTCGATCAGATTCAAGGGCCATCAGGACAAACCAAAGTGTCGCACTAACGGTGGCCACCAGTTCAACCATAACGATACATGTCGTACAGCCTCCCTGGTCTCTTGCCACATACCTAAGGTACACTAGATCCGGGTGTAGGATCTTTCACACAGCAGAATACCCAAAACAGCCTTTAAAAATAAAGCAATCAAATCAAACAAGTGAAAACATTTAAGTGAATCCTAAACTTTAAGGTAACCCCTCTTTTACTCGAATATATCCCCAACAGAGTCGCCAGTTCTGTAATACAGTGAACTGACTTTAAAGAAATGTCGCGGTAAGCAAGAGTCGCCACCGACTTTTATTTTATCCAATTTAATAGAGAGGCTAAAAGAATAGAAAAAAACCTTTTAAAAAGATTTTGAGTTCGGGGGGGTAATTTATACAAAGGGAAGGTTTAAGGCACCCTTTGCATCCATGGTTATCCATGGGCTCTTAATTGCTTAGCTCATTTGTTTTCAAAAGTTTAGAAATGTATAGAAAAAAAAGCATTTGAATAAGGACTTTAGCTTGTAAATAAGCGTAGCCTTTTTGAAGGTTTTTGATAAAAAAGGGTAAAACTGAATTTAAACAAGAGCAAGCAATTAGGAGGTAATTACCCTTAAAATATAAAGAAAGTTCTTTTAGCCTTTCAGGGCTATCCATACCATAAGAGCGTAGGAAGTCCTTTTATTGGAGGTTGAAGGGTCATCGAAGTTATCGTTCGCTATAAGACTGTCCCTGCCATAAAGAGGGCAGGTTGTCTAAGGGAAGGATAAAATAGTCATTTTAGGCAACCAATGAGGACACCTCAGCAATCGAAAGGGACTATCATCATCATATCGTAGGCAACCTCGAGGGACGAGATCATATTACCGAAGGCAACATCGAAGGGACTTATGATATTTAGTGATGAGAATGAATTGAGGGCAACATTTGCTGAGGCATCCTCGTATCCGAGGGACTTGACTATTCTGTAATAAATAAGGCAACAAGGCAGCAAATAACAAGGCAACAGG
The DNA here is from genome assembly GCF_029867415.1 of Vicia villosa. Classification (NCBI taxonomy): domain Eukaryota; kingdom Viridiplantae; phylum Streptophyta; class Magnoliopsida; order Fabales; family Fabaceae; genus Vicia; species Vicia villosa. The sequence goes on from NC_081180.1 coordinate 184,276,496, forward strand.
CAACATGAGGGGTTACCCTTAAAGGTGTGTGGGTGCACAATCACGTGATTGATTCAAATAATTTATCTTATAATTAATTATTCTAAATAACTTTCAAGGTTTCCACACCCTAAATTACTAACCACGCAGTTAATCAGAAAATAAAGCATCCAAAATTAAATCCTAATTACTATTACAACCTCGGAGCAGTTACATAATAAGGCAAAAAAGGTTTGTGGGCAAACCACGAAAAAAGAAATAATTAAATGGATGATAAGTTTAGGGTTACCACAAGGTTTGAGCTTTAATCAATCTGGTTAATCCTGAAAATCAGGCACAAAGGAGAGAAATGTTAGTGCATTAAAGATCGACAACCCTGATTTACCGGGGTAAATCAGGGTTTAAAAAAAACATAAGATTAAAGATCAATAATTTAAATAACACCCAAGAATAAAAAAAAGTCGAAAGTTTGATATAATCAAAAATTAAATAATTTATTGGATTAACCCTAATTAATTAATTAATTAAAAGCAGATGTGAAAGACAATTATTGTAAAAAAAATGACTATTTTTAATATTATGGGAAAAAATCGAGTTTTCGATCAAATAAATTAGAAAGTCATGAAAATAAATAAGAGGTTTAACTAAAATATTTTTTGTAATAATAATAAAAAATAAGATAGAGAGAAGAAAATAAATAAAAGGAGCTTATGTAATAAAAAATAAAAAAAATAGTAATTAAAGGAATGCTATTAATGAAACAAGTACCTCTAACAAGGCCATCCTCACTAGATGTCTGAGTTCCTGACAAAGCAAACACTTTACCACCTACATCTGTCTTCTTTGGCTTCTGACACTGGCTATCAATATGCCCCTGTTAGCTGAAGATTTCGTTTTGTAGTATTTGTCCTTCGAAGAAGTAGAAAATCGAAGGAAAGGTGGTTACTGATAGCCATCCCTTAAAAATAAAAGAATGGCTACTGATGGTCATGCTTCGAGAATAAAGATTTCTAAGTTCGCTACGAAGATAATGAATACTGAAAGCTAGTGAAAAGTATGTGTCTTCGGGGACTTAGACAAAATTTATAAATATATTCAAGTATTACTACTTAGCGTGTTTTTCGTAGTGTTTTTTTTAATACACTGCCACGCGTCGAAGACGGACTCAGGCGGGAAGATTTGAAATTCGAAGACGGTTTCGTAACTGTCCAAGTAACAGATGGCGTCGCTAGAAGTTCTTATGAGAAACGTGGCCGCAGATTAGTGTAGGACCGTTAAGGTCGAAACTAGTATAAATAGGAGTCTTAATGTTAGGATTCTGTGTGTTCATTTTGTACAAATCACTCACATATTTACTCAAGTATCAAGCCTTAAGAGAAAGAGTTCGCTGAGAAAATGTACGTATGACACCACCACTTTAATACATGTGTATTATCTTTTGTTTTCAAATATCTTCCAGAATTACTGCATTTCGTTTACTTCTTGCCATTTACATTTCTGTATCTTTACTTTAATGTCATTTACTTTCGAATTACTTTCATGTTATTTACTTTCAAAGTCTTTAACGTTTCTGCAGTTTAAGATTCTTTACGTTTTAATAGTCCTTTTAATTTCATATGTTATGTTACTTATCTTTTCGTTGAAGTCACATTTATATATAACAAAGTGATTATCAAGACTATTTGTTCTTTAATCGAACAACGCTTATTGAAGAAGACAAATCATGAATATGGTTCGAATGAACATTGATAACAATCTTCTTGACTATGTGTCCTAGGATCAATCTAGTCGATCCTGCGAGTAACCAAATCATATTTATTATAGTTTGGAAGACTAGCGGTTGTTTACCGGAAATCACCGTAAACAAATTGGCACGCCCAGTGGGACAGTGTCAAAGACAGATTGTTTTAATCAATTGCTTTATTTTTGTCTAGACAATATCAAGATCTTGTATGAACCTTAGGAACGGTAAATTAAAGAACAGTGCACAACCGATTCCCAAACGAAGGTACAACAAGAAAATGGTCGTTACGGCCAGTGCAGAGGGTGATCGAGATCCCCCACAAGGTTCAGGATCAGAAGCGGCAAATTCGACTTCTACTCAAGGAACACGAGATGCAACGGGTCCAAATGGATCGAGACCTGCAGATAATTCCCAGGCTTTGCCTGAAAATAATACAGGGCCTTCAGGGACTATTCCAGTTTCAGTGTCGACAATCGCACCCTCATCCACAAGCGCAGAGGACGTATTGTTTGCCTCGACAAATGCTGCAAATAATTTGTCTGGTCAAGGCACGAATTCTGCTTTCGAATGGAGACCAAATAGTTCATATGGAATGCCATACCCATATGGAACAGGCGTACGAGGGGCAGGATCTATATATGCCCCAACTAACAATGCGACATTTTCACTGAATGTTAGTTCAGTGGGTCGAAGTGCCCATAACACTAGTTTTTCTACCCAGGTGCCCCACTTTACCACAAATAACCAAGCAGCATTTCGACA